>NC_060127.1:45709516-46012500 GCF_021461395.2 Schistocerca americana
GAAAGCTATGGGAAAGGTGCAGAAAGTGGGAAAATGGGTTCTGCATGAACTGAATGAAAGACAGCTAGCAAATCGAAAGACCACTTGTGAAATGCTGCTCACCAGATACAGAAGAAAGTCTTTTCTCCATCAAATAGTGACAGACGATGAGAAATGGATCCTAAGCGTCGTAAATCATGGGTGAATCCAAGCAAACTATCGACATCCACTGCAAGACTAAATCCCTTTGGAAAGAAGACAATGCTGTGTGTTTGGTGGGATCAGAAGGGTGTGAGCTGCTAAAACCCGGTGTAACCGTTAACACTGATCGATACCAGCAGCAGACGATCGATTTCGGTCGAGCATTACGTGAAAAATGACCGTAATATGAAAAAAGAGAACACAAAGTCATATTGCTCCATGATAACGCCCCATCACACACAGCAAAACGGGTCAGGAAAACGATCGAGGCATTCAGTTGGGAAACACTTGACTAGGGCATGCGGCTTATTCTGCAGACTTGGCTCCGTCCGATTATCATCTGTTTGCATCACTGGAACACGCTGTCGCTGAACCAAGCATCAGTTCGTATGAAAGTGTGCGGCATGGCATTCATTGCCTGCCAGAGAGGTGGGCGAAATGTATGGTTTCAAACAACAGACGTGTAATTATTACAACCAAAGCCAGCCGTTGTGGCCGAGCGGTTCTAGGCACTTCAGTCTGGAACGGCACGACCGCTACGGTCGCAGGTTCGAATCCTGCCTCGGGCATGGATGTGTGCGATGTTCTTAGGCTAGTTAGGCTTAAGTAGTTCTAAGTTCTAGGGGACTGATGACCTCAGATGTTAATTCCCATAGTGCTCAGAGCCATTTGAACCATTACAACCAAATTCCAGTTGCATACTTCTGCACCTGATAAATATCGATCTAAGTGATGATAATGGCTTACGTGCTTAAGAAATGTTGCTGTGGCCAAAATTATTGTGTTATCACATTCTAGTGAATGTGTGGTGGGATAACAATGTACACCAATAGCAGACTTGCTAAGTAGCAAAAGGAGCGTGGAGAAACGACGCTTGGTGCAGCGTCATCCCACGCTGAGCGTTTTCTCCCCATTCCACACTGACAACGTATTCTGAAAATTCCAGCCTTCTGCAATAACAAATTGTCCCCCACTGATCGTAGAACATCGCCATTCTTATACAGTGGGCGGATAACCATATTCATCTGGAATTACGGGAGAATTCTTGCTGTATTAAACAAAATTGGCCCGCGACAGAACAAAAAGCTGTAGATTATGTCGGTGGGCTCTGCTGTTAATCCACATCCTGGGTCGTAGTTGTAACTGACAGTGCGCTATTAACCTACCAAGTAGAATATCTATTTGCTCTCGATTCTGTCTGTATGCGAGCGAGTTTTTTAGACAAACTATTTGGATCTGAGGCTGCGTGAACTCTGTGTACAAGCGTTTGAGCACATTCGTAGTTTGTTATGGATGATGAGGACTCGACGATTGTAAATGCAAATTCGGCATGGTATGGCTTACGATCAACTGAAAGCCCCAGAGAGGCGTCATTCTCCTACCTAGTCAAAACATCCAGGAAAGGCAGTCAACTATCATTCTCTCTTTCCTTTGTGAACCGATGTTCTTATTGATGGAGTTGTGGTGATGTAAAAAATCCATTATTGTATCTTGTCCTTGAGGTCACTCTATGAAAGTATCGCCCATATACACTATGTGATAAAAAGTATTCAGACACCCCCAAAAACGTACGTTTTTCATATTAGGTCCACTGTGCTGCCACCTACTGCCAGGTACTCCATATTAGCGACCTCTGTTGTCATTAGACATCGTGAAAGTGCGGAATTCACAGACTTCGAACTTTTTCCGGTGATTAGGTGTCACTTGTGTCATAGGTCTGTACGCGAGACTTCCACACTCCTAAACATCCCTAGGTCTACTGTTCCCGATGTATAGTGCAGTGGATACGGGAAGGGACACGTACAGCACAAAAGCCTACAGAGACTGCCGACAGTTGAAGAGAGTCGAAATGTGTAATGGGCAGACATCTATCCAGACCACCACACAGGAATTCCAAAATGCATCAGGATCCACTGCGAGTACTATGGCAGTTAGGTGGGAGGTGAGAAAACTTGGATTTCATGGTGGAGCGGCTGCTCATAAGCCACACATCACGCCAGTAAATACCAAACGATGCCTCCCTTGGTGTAAGGACCGTAAACATTGGACGATTTAACAGTGGAAAAACGTTGAGTGGAGTGACGAATCAGTGTACTTAATGTGGTGATCTGATGCGGGGTGTGGATATGGTGAATGCCCGGTGAACGTCGTCTGCCAGCGTGTGTAGTGCCGACAGTAAAATTCGGAGGCGGTGGTGTCATGATGTGGGCGTGTTTTTCGTGGAGGGGGCTCGCACCCCTTGTTGTTTTGCGTGGCACTATTACAACACAGCTCTACATTGATGTTTTAAGCACCTTCTAGCTTCCCACTATTGAAGAGCAATTCGGCGATGGCGATTGCATCTTTCAACACGATCGAGCGCCTGTTCATAATGCGCGGCCTGTGGCGGAGTGGTTACATGACAATAACATCCCTGTGATAGACTGACCTGCACATAGTCCTGACCTGAATCCTATAGAACACCTCTGGGATGTTATGGAACGCCGAGTTCGTGCCAGGGCTCACCGAACGACATCGATACCTCTCTTCAGCGCAGCACTCCGTGATGAATGGACTGCCATTCCCCAAGAAACCTTCTAGCAGCTGATTGAACGTATGCCTGCGAGAGTGGAATCTGTCATCAAGGCTAAGGGTGGGCCAACACCATATTGAATTCCAGCGTTACCGATGGAGGGCGCCACGAATTTGTAACTCATTTTCGTCCAGGTGTCCGGAGACTTTTGATCACATAGTGTACCTACCAAATACAGTTGGTTTAATGGCCACTGATTCAAGCACTGTTTCCTCGAAGTCTTCCATAGAAAAGTTGGCCAGAAAGAGAGAGACTGTTTATGGATTTCCAGCATGCTGGGTTAATATCTTTTCGCGATCTGAATCTTCCCTCATGACAGTTTTCGCGAAAAAACTTTACACGTAAGTATGTAAGCTCTTGCGTGAGACAGGGTTGTAGCCTGTCCCCGATGTTATTCAATCTGTATATTGAGCAAGCAGTGAAGGAAACAAAAGAAAAATTCGGAGTAGGTATTAAAGTCCATGGAGAAGAAATAAAAACGTTGAGGTTCGCCGATGACATTGTAATTCTGTCAGAGGCAGCAAAGTACTTGGAAGAGCAGTTGAACGGAATGGACAGTGTCTTGAAAGGAGGGTACAGGATGAACATCAACAAAAGCAAAGGGAGGATAATGGAATGTAGTCGAATTAAGTCGGGTGATGCTGAGGGAACTAGATTAGGAAATGAGGCACTTAAAGTAGTAAAGGAGTTTTTCTATTTGGGGAGCAAAATAACTGATGATGGTCGAAGTAGAGAGGATATTAAATGTAGAGTGGCAATGGCAAGGAAGCCGTTCCTCAAGAAGAGAAATTTGTTTACATCGAGTATAGATTTAAGTGTCAGGAATACGTTTCTGAAAGTATTTGTATGGAGTGTAGCCATGTATGGAAGTGAAACATGGACGATAAATAGTTTGGACAAGAAGAGAATAGAAGCTTTGGAAATGTGGTGCTACAGAAGAATGCTGAAGATTAGATGGGTAGATCACATAACTAATGAGGAGGTATTGAAAAGGATTGGGGAGAAGAGAAGTTTGTGGCACAACTTGACAAGAAGAAGGGACCGGTTGGTAGGACATGTTCTGAGGCATCAAGGTATCACAAATTTAGTATTGGAGGGCAGCGTGGAGGGTAAAAATCGTAGATGGAGACCAAGAGATGAATACACTAAGCAGATTCAGAAGGATGTAGGTTGCATTAAGTACTGGGAGATGAAGAAGCTTGCACAGGATAGAGTAGCATGGAGAGCTGCATCAAACCAGTCTCAGGACTGAAGACAACAACAACAACATGTAAGCTCTTAAAATGGCTTACGTGCTATTACGGAATACAACATTTTGAGAATGGGTTCAGACTTCAAAAACTGATCATCAATCAAATAAAAAAAACTGAATTTCGCAACTTTGGCTATTTTCTACATCTAAAATGGAGTGACAGGTTTACTCATTGCAACGCGATCATTCTGATAAAAATATTCTTGGTCCAAAATAAAATAGGTTGACGAAAGAGCATGCTGGAAGAAAGCGATGACGGCCACAGCAAACTTATAACCAATTAGTCCTAAGGATATGCAAGAAGGGTCTTCATAAAATGTGGTACTACATCAAATCTATCTGAAGATACCGAAGTGCTCAGATCTAGAGCCCCTCGTCTACTGACAAAAATCATAAAAATTACGCAGCACTTGCCAAATAGTCTCAGCAAAGGAGCAAGATGTTTGGGTAAGTAATGTGTAGTGTATTATCACGTAACAATACACCCCACCTTGTTGTTGGTAATGGAATGTCAAGTTTCTGTCTAAGGCCAATAGCAGTCGCATGGGATCTGGCAGAACGCCTGCTGAGCCACACAGCGCCTGCAGTGGCTCCGGTCGGAGAGCGCCTTCTGCCTCTGTGGAACACCACTGCAGCCAGCAGCCGCTCGCGTCACTCGTGCTTGGAGCCACTTCCTTGTGACATCGATAGCCGGACTTTATTTCTCGGTGCAATATTTGTAATGAGTATTTGAATGCTTGGAGATACACACGTTAAGTAAATCTTCTTCTGTTTGCTGTGGTAACTTGTTCGCTAATATTTCTGCTCCTGTCAAGCTTTCGTACCATGTCAGTTGCTGCCCACCTCTCCTTACCATTGTATACGAAGCCATACAAAACATATACAGGGTGTCCGAAAAGTCTTTCCCTGATTACATAAATTGATAACTCAGGCTAGAAGTAAGATACAAATATGAAACTAGTGTCTAATTGTTTACAAACTATAAAAGTTTTTTTTCACACATCAGTAAACTTCCACATGAGCACCCTTGGTAGCACGTAGCACCTCTAGGCGAGTTCAATTTCCGTCCACACATTAGCCAATATCACTGGAGGGATCGATTCAACGACTGTGGTTATCCGTTGCCACAGGGTTTCAAGATCTGGTACACGTGTTCGGTAGACCTCGTCCTTGACATAACCACATAAAAAGAAGTCTAATGGGGTTATGTCAGGAGAGCGTGGAGGCCAAACCGTTGGCCCATCTCGACCAATCCATCGCCCAGGAAAGGTCATATCGAGATAAGCACGGACGTCCAAACCCCAATGAGGCGGTGCACCGTCTTGCTGAAACAAGACATCGGGGTGATACTGAAGCAGCTGAGGAACAGCATACAGTTGCAACATGTGCAGGTACACTGGAGATGTGATGGTAGCCTCAGCGAAGAAGAATAGCCCGATAATTCGATCGTGCAATAGCGCGCACCAAACATTCACCTTTGTGCTGCCTCTGGTGCACTCCATGACCTCGCCAGAGGGTTGTGAACGCTACATGCGTACATTATGGCGATTCACTACTCCACTGACAAAAAAGGTCGCTTCGTCGGAAAAGGCAATTCGTCTGAGATAACCATCATCGTCCTCAATACGTGATAGCATTTAGACCGCAAAGTCATATCGACGTGTACTGTCATTGGGCAACAAGGCCTGAACGATTTGCACTTTGTTTGCACGAAACAATAAACGTTTGTGTAAAATGTCATGGAGAGAGCTTTTTGGCATCTGTAATTCACGTGAAGCCCTGCGCACCGATTTCTTCGAACTTCGCAGAAAAGACTGCCTTACAGCTTCCACCCTGTCTGCTGAGGTTCTTGGTCGACCAGACCTTGGAAGGTCAGCAACCGATCCTGTGTTCTTTAACCTCTCATACCAGGCTTCAATGCTCTTGACATCAGGTGGATTCCTTCCAAATGTTGTCTGGAAGTGTCTCTTCACTGTGGTTGGTGGTCGTGTCTCATGGTACCACAGGACACACTGTGCCTTCTCCTGATCGGTTAACATGGCTTCTTGGGCACTGCACCTCATCCACTACTTACGTACTGCAAACCTAAAACAGAAAAAAACTTTGATAGTTGTAAACAATTCGACACAAGTTCCATATTTGTATCTTATTTCTAGCCTGAGTTATAAATTTATGTAATCAGGGAAAGACTTTTCGGACACTCTGTATGAGAACAGATGTTGCTTACTATTATCCATAAAAGACCATCTACATTAATTCTGACAAGGCCATACAGTCTTATTGGTACCAACAATGT
Source organism: Schistocerca americana (assembly GCF_021461395.2). Classification (NCBI taxonomy): domain Eukaryota; kingdom Metazoa; phylum Arthropoda; class Insecta; order Orthoptera; family Acrididae; genus Schistocerca; species Schistocerca americana. Next base: position 45,715,817 of record NC_060127.1, read on the forward strand.
GGTTTTAAGCTTTTGATGGTCTCTTGATGTAGCAAGTGAGAGTCAAGGAATGCTGAAGTTTTCCGTCGGTCTCGTCGTACAGTAACAATCAATTTCCCTACTAGTAGAGACGCGTACTAGAGCACACATCTCATTAACAAACAAATTATGAGGTAATAGTACTGTTGTAATGCCTCTGTGTCAGTATCGTCTCTGATATTTCGTCGTCATATTTGTGTGGAGGTTTAGGTAATGTACTGAGGAGGAGCACTGAAGAGAAAGCGCCTGTTTCATTAAGTATCTTTTCTCACCCCGGTTCCCACGTTCTGAACGGTGATAACTTCTGCATATTCAAATAAAACTGGTCTCGTACACTCCGGCAACAGGTCAACGCATTCAGGTGTCTTCATGTGTGTTACGACGGATTTGTCGACCACTACGCCTTTGGGCTTTTCCACTAAATACACCTTGTTCTCCATATTCGCGTAACTTAACTGCTCAAATCGTGATTATTTGCATCACAATAGACATCCTCACAGATCTTTTCGTCATCTACGTATTAACCAACAGAAATTTTTGTTCTAAATGAAATTATTCGTTCTCTGTATTGGGGGAATCTTCCACTTCCGTTTTTCATTTCTTCATAAATTGCGGAACCATGCACGATTAATCAAAAAGCAAGGTAATCGGCAAACTTTTTAATGAGGAGTTAGCTGTATCCGCTGAATAGAAATTGTCTGTAGCTTTTCATATTTGTAGGGTAGCATATCACAATTGATTTCACTGTGGCACTCGATGCTTCAGTCACTGTAACGTAATAGAGTCCACATTTCTTCGTTACTTGCTCTCAGGTGATGGACAGTTATTATGGTTATATCTTTAAGTGTTCGCCATTCTCAGTGACCTTCCCCACAACTGTACAGAACATTTAATTACAGGGATAGGTAAACTCTACATGTACCTGAATACGTTGTTAAATAATTCGTTGCCTTGGTGGATGTTGTGGCTGTCTTATTTTCCCAGATTTATTTTATTTGCCTATTTATTATTTCAAGGATCATCACATAACTATGTACGACTTGTTGTTAGAGAAATTAAAACAAATAGCCATAATTCACATACATACAGAATATATAAGTACGTTTCTCCAGGATACGACAGGTGCTCAACCATGTCCTTGACGAAAGAAATCTCCGAACAGAGTCCTGTGATGATCTGTGATAATTATGGAAAACTTGAATCAGAGCCAAACATAGGAGACCCCATTCGACCCCATTCTCCTGGGCATTGGGTCAGTGTCTTAAAAGCTGCAGTGCCCCAGTTACTTGGTCCCTGTTGCACATTGTCGCTTCGATGATGCATAACTTCCAGATAACTTATAATATAAAACTTAGTTTTGTACTGCACCACTGCACGCACCATGGGCACCACCAAGTCCCCAAATAGTTCGGCTGGAAAAATGAGTTAATCTCCTTCCACATGAGTAAGATGTAGAGTCCAGAAAAATAAGAATCATAGGGCATTACCATAGTGCACTGCAGATATTGGCACAATTTCTTGTGAGTGCGTGGCAATGAGATCCGTTATGGTGATGTGACAGCTTGATATAGTTGTAACCTTTCGGTAATACCAGGACTATTAACCACCTAAATAATCTATACTTGTGCACAAGCTTCCTCAGTACTTTTTTGCGGTCCATTGTACCTAATGTCTGACGACCGTTACACAATGCTCAGGTAGAGCATTAGGTATTAGTAGCATATCTCATTGCACTCTTGTAACTAACTCATAAATTGTAACCTATGGAGTCACATACTCACACAATACATCACAACTGGCAGTAATGTAGATTGGTGGTAAGCCCTGTTTGTTTACAAAGGAAGTGGAAACTGTCCTTCTGCAAGATGTATAATGTATCATTTGCAGTAGTGTATCTATAACAAGCAGACTGTACAAATTACACTCCCAATAGCTGACACTTCGTGTGGCTGACACCATTAATAGCTAAGAACAGCTGACACCACCACTAATTGAACCCCCTGTAGCTGAAATTAGCAGTAGGTGAGACCCACTGCACACGCAGACTGTCAGCTTATGGTGGTAGAATAGAATGTAAGATCCAGCAGCTGTGCCCAGCTTTGCTGTAATGTGGGGCATGTTGTTGCAGTTTAGTGATAACATGAAGTAACTTGTTACTGTTTATTACAACTCACCTTGAGTACTACGCTGTCAATAGCTTTAACTGGAAAATCTTTATATTGGAAAACTTTGCATCATGGGGCGCTTGTTTAGTTTCACTGTAACATGGAGGGAATGTATTTTCAGGTTCCCTGTATCATGACTTCTACTGTTGCAGCAGTAGGAAGGGAGGTAGTGTGCCAGAATGAACATAGGTTGATTAGTCAATAGCATGATTGGTATTGTGAACATCTGTACATGTGAAATGATGCATTCTTCAAACATTTTCTGCTGAGTCGAAATAAGTGTATGAACCAGATAATGACACAGGCCCACCAAATGGAATCTGGTGATCATCCTATTGCATGTGTGGGCTAAAATGAAAGTCACCATCTCAACAGATCATCGATATTCCAGTGTGTAGCATCTGAGAGGTAATTATGGTCACCATGTTCACATGCAGTATGGTGACAGTCACCATGTCAACTTCCAATAAGTCTCCACTCCTCTACTCTAATTGTAATCACAGTGAACTTTTGTCATATTTTTTTAGGAGAGACTGATAGCAGCTACTAAACTGAGTGCGCTCACTATAGCATTCAAGCCATTCATAATGTCTAACCAGAAACTCGCAAGGAGTAATAAAAGGTACAGTTTTAGAAATATGTCGGCTGGAACTGAACTCTCTTTCAAATGTTAACCATCTGTAAAATCTGTTTGAGCATTATTTGGGTTATTGTACTTAATCGTGAGTGTTTAGTAGATATTCGCAGGTTCTGTGTAAAAACAAAGTTAATGCATTATTTATTTCCCTACCATGATCTGTCATTTTCATAGTTAGTATCTCATACGCTCCTGCTGTAATACTTGTGTCACTCAATTACTTTTCTGTTGTGCATCCTTTCAGACAGTTAAAGCAATACCAGTTATTATCTTGGTTAGATAATAATGTGTGTATTACTTGTTACTTTCGTGAGCTTTAATAACCATTGTAATAATCTCTTTTACTACTGCTGAGGAAAGGCAATGCAAAAAAAAGTGTTTCTTTCAGATAGTCACAACAGAATAGTAATTACTGCACTAGCTATATGAGCATGAAGTAACCACATTAAAACAGTGAATTCTCGTATTAATAATCCTGTGCAAAAGCACTCATATGCTGCATTGCTCAAGGCTTTAGCTGTCTGAATCAGTTCATACAATACATGGAAAGGTAATCACTTTGAAAATGCACACTATCTCATTTGCTCTGAAGCACAACTAATGATCACTTCATTAATTATGAAATTAATTTGAGGTTCTTTGCAGTAACACACTGTGTTACATAAAATGAATAGTTTGGCAGAATAATATTTTTGTCACTAATGGACACTATTTCTTTATGTCCTATATTGTACAAACTAACAAAAATTATCAATTTGAACCCTGTAAAAAATGCATAAACAATGTTTCGATCTTATCTGTTGACAGTCTTAGTCAATGATTTATACGCTCAGTTGGTGGCTTTTCTTAGATATAGGCATTTTAATTCCTATAACAGCTCACATTAAAGCTATCCTCTTGAAGTGCATTTATGTATATTTGTACTCCACCTGCTGTATGTGATGTAGATGATTTATTAGAGACTGATACAATACATCTGTTGCAATAGTCCTTTTTCCTGAAGAACTATAACAGCTGTGCCCATATGAGATATAAGTATTCCATGTACTTGCACTCATATTGCAGTTATCAGAAATTGACTTTACACACAAAATAAATATCACAGGGCACTGCTCTGTTTTCTTACAGAGTAAATAAACTCACATCATGTCACATTTACCACACTCAAATTATTCTCCCTCTGTAGAGAGACCAATCTCACTGCATCATACTCCACTTACTGCCTATTGCAGACTGTGTCTTCATATCTGAAAATTCTGCTGTGTGTAATAACTTTTTGCACCCTCCATGCCATCTGCTCTTCCCCAGTGCAGAGATAAATAACTACTGATACTGATTGAGATAAGATTATATATTAAGTTTTACAAAGTTTTACATTACCATTCTCTTTGACTATCTCTACTCATTTATGTACCTACAATTACTAGTGTATACACTTGCACACTTGTACATAGCTTGAAATATAGTGTAATGAGTGAAGCGAATATTTTATAAAATACATACAAGAATTTTTTTATATATTTTGTTGCTATGTTAGTTGCTAATTAGAGTAGAAACGTTGTAATTTAACAAGATCTGCAACTGCTTCCTTTAAAACAATGACTGTGCTAAAATATTCTGATAAAACTGAACTTAGTTATTCTTCCCAAATTGAATTTATGTGGCTCTTGAGGAGTGATTGAAACGAAATTAATTAAATACTGTGATAATGCAACCCATCAAATTAACAGGTCTCCACTTTTTATGTGAATGAACATTGCATTAACTGTAGTTACTGTTCCACTTAACAAATGATATCTGTGGGATAGGGTTTAAGCAAATTCAATGTAATGTACTTGAAATAATAAGATAAAGCTTTTAAGAGTTAATGGTTACTGTAATTATCCCAAAAACGCTGTAAACCACAGTTTTTCTTAACAAATGTCTGGCTTTCCTATTACATGTCAAACTATCAATGCTTATCTTGTCAGAAACACTGCAGTTGTAAATGTGATGTTAATAATTTTCTGCAGTATCCACCTTTATCATATTAATTAGACAGACCATATAAGCCATATTGTCTATGTTCTGGGGCCATTCTTTAAGTATGATGGTACTATTCCTGTAGCACCGTAACTTTGCATGGAAGTATCTTGCATCTGCTGCTGTATTTTATATGAAATGACATATTACTAATTATCGATGTCCTCCATAAACTGCGCCAGTGTTAGGACAAAATATTAAAAACTTGAACACAGCTTTCCATGACCCCAACAAACCACTGCTAGCAGTCTATTTCTCCCAATTCCGTGTGTCTTCAGTTCTTTTCATTAAAAAAGGGCGTTCCAAAACAAGTTCACCTGCTAATTCTATACTAGTACCAATCATTAGGTCAGCCAAATTGACATTTCCGCCATAGTAAAGGTTTACAGGCCTAATGACTTTCCAGTTTTATTTGCTTCATGACACTCTTCCCATTGCAATAAGCTATTATGTTCTCAGGAATAAACCAGATTTCACAAATACGGCTTATTTAAGTACATCAGATTAAAACACTGAAAGAAATAGTTCAGTTTATGTCTACTATATTAAACTGTTACATTTATCTTCTGACACACCTTTCACCACATTCACATTGAAATTTTCATTAATAAGCTATCTCTGTAGTTTACAACATTATGAAAATCTTAACAGAATGCTGGTCCATTACAGAATGACCATAATTGTCCAACCAACAGTATCTAAAGCGGTTACAATGGTAAATGGTTACACTGCAAAATGCTGTGGAGTTGAGCAAGTTGTTGCTGTCAATATCTGACTCCCCCGTAGCTGCCACCCAATGTACATACACACTGTCAGCTTCTGGTGTTAGAGTACATCTTATGATCCATCGGTTAACAATGCTGTTATTTTGTGACATGTACAGTGTGAAGATATGTCATATACACTGTCAGTTTCTCATGCTGGAGTACTATTTTAGTTCAGAGCACCTGACTGCTTGTGTCACCTATCACTGCCTTGCCAGCTTAACATTTACAGCAGAAGAAGACAGACATTTTGTTCTGCAAGATATACTGAATTCTCCAGGGTGGACTTCTTGTAATGTTTGGATGACTTTAAAATTATGTTAACCCTCATTAAGTGCACATATAAATGTTTGTTATTATTGTTCAATATATTATTTCATCACCATAACTTTTGATTGGCAATAATATAGCTTTTAGAGGTGAGTTTTCGACGTAATTAGCTGTGCGGATAACATTCTTTCCTTTAGAAATTTGTATCGACAAGTGGGCTTTAAGCAGTAATTCAGAGCAGCAGTAGTGCTCATGTGTGTTTTGCAGTGATATACACAAATTTTTATGTTTCTCCTAAATGTAATGTATGGTACAGAGAAGGAACTCTTCTGATCTACCACACTGTAGTTTATCTCAATTATGTCAGTATGCAAGGCACCTGTATTTTCATAGGTAGTAGACACTATTACAATTTGGAAATACTGAATTTAATGTTCTATTGTAACTGGAAAGTGGTGTACAACAATCAAACTTAAGTCATCAACAAGTGCCGCTTAAGCCATACCTTCTACTAGTAGCGCCAATATGCAATGCATGTGTATATTCTTTAAAACCCATAGAAAAATTAAGTTATGAGGAAAGTGCAATACTAATTTTTGTTCTGAAATCTTACATGTGTTGCGTAACACTACAACTTTATTGAATTTAATTTCACAGTCAGAAATTGGTGACCATGCTTGCATACTATGATAAGCAATATATATATATATATATATATATATATATATATATATATATATATATACAGGGTGGTCCATTGATAGTAACTGGGCCAAATATCTCATGTAATAATCATCAAACGAAAAAACTACAAACAATGAAACTCGTCTAGCTGGAAGGGGGAAACCAGATGGCGCTATGGTTGGCCCGCTAGATGGTGCTGCCATTGGTCAAATGGATATGAGCTACGTTATTTTAAATAGGAACCCCCATTTTTTATTACACATTCGTGTAGTACGTATAAAAATATGAAAGTTCTAGTTGGACCACTGTTTTCGCTTTGTGATAGATGGCGCTGTAATAGTCACAAACATGTAAGTACGTGGTATCACGTAACATTCCGCCAGTGCAGACGGTATTTGCTTCGAGATACATTACCCATGTTAAAATGGACCATTTACCAATTGCGGAAAAGGTCGATATCGTGTTGATGTATGGCTATTGTGATCAAAATGCCCAACGGGCTTGTGCTATGTATGCTGCACGGCATCCTGGACGACATCATCCAAGTGTCCGGACCGTTCGCTGGATAGTTACATAATTTGAGGAAACAGGAAGTGTTCAGCCACATGTGAATCATGAACCACGACCTACAACAAATAATGATGCCCAAGTAGGTATTTTAGCTGCTGTCGTGGCAAATCCGCACGTCAGTAGCAGACAAATTGCGCGAGAATCGAGAATCTCAAAAACGTCGGTGTTGAGAATGCTACATCAATATCAGTTGCATCCGTTCCATAGTTCTATGCACCAGGAATTGCATGGCGACGACTTTGAATGTCGTGTACAGTTCTGCCACTGGGCATAAGAAAAATTATGGGACAATGACAGATTCTTTGTATGCGTTCTATTTAGCGACGAAGCATCATTCACCAACAGCGATAACGTAAACCGGCACAATATGCAATATTGGACAACGGAAAATCCAGTATGGCTGCGACAAGTGGAACATCAGCCACCTTGGCAGTTTAACGTATGGTGCGGCATTATGGGAGAAAGGATTGGCCCCCTTTTATCAATGGCAATCTAAATGGTGCAATGTATGCTGATTTCCTACATAATGTTCTACCGATGTTACTACAAGATGTTTCACTGCATGACAGAATGGCAAAGTACTTCCAACATGATGGATGTCTGGCACATAGCTCGCGTGCGGTTGAAGAGGTATTGAATAGCATATTTCATGACAGGTGGATTGGTCATCGAAGCACCATACCATGGCCCGCATGTTCACCGGATCTGACGTTCCCGGATTTCTTTTTGTGGGGAAAGTTGAAGGATGTTTGCTATCATGATCCACCGACAACCCCTGACAACATGCATCAGCGCATTGTCAATGCTCGTGCGAACATTACGGAAGGCGAACTACTCGCTGTTGAGAGGAATGTCATTACACGTATTGCCAAATACATTGAGGTTGACAGACATGATTTTGAGCATTTATTGCATTAGTGTGGTATTTACAGGTAATCACACTGTAACAGTAATCGCTCTCAGAAATGGTAAGTTCACAAAGGTACATGTATCACATTGGAACAACTGAAACAAAAAATTTAAATGTACCTATATATATATATATATATATATATATATATATATATATATATATGTGTGTGTGTGTGTGTGTGTATACATATATCTTTGTGTGTGTGTTTGTCAATTCCAAACTGTTACTTATATTTTGGTGGTAAAGATTGCATTTTATATTTTAGAGACAATTACCATTTATCTACATCTGGTTTCACCACTGTTTTTCGTCATGTTTTTTCTCTGTCTCATTCCACCACCATCTTTGATTTTCATGTGTAGCAATTAAATATTTACATTACTTTCTTGTGTACTATGAAAACATTCAGTTTTATTCAGTGCAACAAAGATTTCCTGAAATCACTTCCTTCCTTCCTCAACTGGCGTTCACTCAGTTTGTTTGTGCTTACATTGTATATTTTTATATTGCATATTTTAGTTATGTTGTAATTATTTACTAGCTGACTGTGGAGCTTTGGAACCATAACTACAATTGGTAAATAATGCAGCCTTACTCCCAAGTTGGTTATGTACATAGGCATGAGGAGGACTGAAACACTAGTAATAAAAAGGAGTAATGGCAAATCAGCTTCCAGTGTAGAAAATGATGTGTTACCATCTTCCACCATAAAATGTTGCTTGCTAATGTGAAATATCACAGAAAACTTTGAAACTATGGAATTTCTGTTTAGTATATTTCTTAGAAGTAACTAGGCACAAAAATATAAGTGATGTACCAAATTTCAGCGTTCATTGAAATGTCTTGGGCACAATTATTGACGTATATGTGTGTGAAAATACGATTAACATCACACAATACATTTTTTGCGTTGCTGACATCTTTTTGGCATACGTATTGGACTTGGATAGCTCGACACAGAGGTGGAAGATATTAAATTTGATGGTCAGTTGTGCCTTACACCAAGTGTGATATACAATAATCGAAATTTTTACATTCACATGCACCACTTTTCTGCTGAGTTCATGACAGAAGCACTGCATGTGTGTGTGTGCGAAGGGGAGGGGGGGCTGGTATCCCACTGAAATTCTAAAGCAATTCATTTGATACAAACATTTTTTTAACATAGCGCTACCTAATGACAGCCAAATGCAGACTAAGTATTGTTTCAATATAGAAATACTACATAAGCACATTAAGATGAGTTGCAGATCAGCAGGTGTGGTTAGGTCCTGCCAGCAGACAACTTGGATGAGTTCCTGGACAATATCACCCATCAGCTGCACAAGTCAAAGCCACCTCTCTGACTAACATTCCTTTGAAGAGACGCCGCAGGTGCTAGTCACTGCAGTAAACATAGCATCTGGCAGGGTGTCATCACCAAAGAGTGTTTCACAACTCTAATAAGGAAGGAGCAAAATTGCTCTTTTTTAACAAACTCCACAGAAGGTGCTTTTGTAAGGAAAATTTAGAAGTATGGACTTTCTTCAAAATATGTCACATCAAAGAGACAAACATTGAAACATGGAGTGATTTAATATTGATTGTTCTTTAATGTTATACCTAAAGATCTGTCTTTAATTATTTTCGAGAGAATACAATTTATTGATATCAGATTGAAAAGGCAGTTTTTCACAACAGTAGTATATTGGTGGGGTTTCTGGCTCAAAGAACATTTTGGAGTAAAATTTCCAGGTTGCAAACCAAGAATCTAATTTTGCAGTTTTGCCAACCAAAAAAACTCATTTATCTACATTTTAAAAAATACAAATTAACCTTTTTTCATAAAAATTTTTAAAATGAAATAAATTTTATTCTTTAAAAATAGGAACGCAGAAATCTCGTTTGCCTCTATCAAAGAAAACAAATTCTGTTTTTCTCATTCAAAATTTTTCAGATCTAAAAATATTATTCTTTACAAATACAGACTAAAAACTCTCATAGCTACATTTGAACTGAAATCGTTTTAATAAAAATAAAAAATCAAATTTCATTCTATATAAATGCAATCAAAAAAAGTATGATAAACTAACCAAAGTATTTAAAGGAGATCTGTGGAAATTTATTATTTTAATATGAAAGAAAGAAATAAAGAGAACAGAGCTAAAATATAAAACTTTAAAGAACTTCGATCAATTGCTAAAACAGAAAATTTCAAGAATTAATCCAAAATTAATAAAGAAAAATTAATCTGTCTGATTGTGAATCCTATTGACAATATTAATAACAATGATAACAATAATGATCTGATATAAAAAAATCTTTAAAAAACTACTTCAAATCTGTAAAAATGAAAAACAAAAAATTAATCTAAACTGAGAAAAAGTTGTTTAATTGAATTTATCACACAATCCAAGGTATATTTAATAAAGATAACGATTTAGTAAAGATAAAGTAAAAAATCTTTAAGTGATCTTCGTAAAATCTGAAAAACTAAAAATTGAGAAATTATTCTAATCTAAATAAACAACATTGAATCTCTCATAGATTCATTAGAGAAATATATTAACAATAATGACAATGAGAAAAATATTAATAATAACGGTAATGAATATTACTTACAAAAAGCTTTAGTAGATAAACATCCAGAAATTAATCATAAACTTGTATGAGGCTTCAATTTTCTAGATGATGAAGATTTTTTAAAAATCACCTAAAAGAATTTCTAGAAAAGGTTCTGCTTTCAAATCAAGAATAAATACTTCTCGAATTAATAATAATTATAATACTGTTAAACAACAAGAACTTTATAATCAAATTAAAAAGAGAAGTAATCATTAAATTAAAGAATATTTTAAAACCAATTAAAGTTAATTTTTTTTGCAGTTTTCAAAGTCAAGAAGAAATACAAGTATTTAATAATAGGACAACTAATCGAGTATTATTAATGACAACTGATTTAGAAGACTATTAACAAAATCAATCAATAAACTCTTAAATGAAATGGAAGAAATGCAGAGGTAAAATTCTGGTTGGTGTTTATTTTATATAGATAGCTTAGAATAAAATAATAATTACATCACAAATTTTAGTTTATCTTATATCAATTTTCCAAAAGTGATTAAAGATGAAAACGCTGTCATTAATGTAAAAAACAAAGAGCACAAATTCTAGATAGAAACTCAGAAAGATTTCAAAATTATAAAAACTTTGAATTAGATTTAAATTAATTTATTGAATATGCAAAATCAATCTATCAGTTCAGTTGACAGATATTGCAAAATTTGAAAAGATATAAAGTGCTTCAATTAATAATGATAACTGTGCTGTATTACAAAATGGAATTAATACATTACCAAGTAGTCACAATCAATTAAATACAAAAAATATGACATGAATGGTTTCTTACAACAATCAAACAGCAAAATAAAAAATAAAAAATTATTTTGTCTTTAATATTTTCTCATATGATAATTTTTATGTATTTTCAAATAAAATTTACAAACACATTTTCCATAAAATAATTGGACTCTTGCATAATAGTAGCTGCTTTCGATGTTTTATGATATTTTAAAGCTAATCTCATGATTCATCAAAGTTATGATTAGATTTAGCAGAGTTTTTAACTTCCTTTCCATATTTTCCACAATAAATATTTGTAATTTATAATGAAGATGTTCTCTTTGTTTCCATCTTTTATGATCCTTACTACTGAACTTGAGTGCAAATTATGTGTTGTTATTTTAAATTCTCTCTGAATTTCTATTTCTTGATTGAACAATGAGCAAATCATTTCATTTTTGCTTTCCATTTGTTAGCAGATGATTTATTTCAATGAAAAAAATTAAAAATAATTAACTTTTTCTATATAACAATGAAGTAAGTTGTGGATCAAACAATAAGAAACATATATTTAATAACAAACACCTTTTAGTAATCATTGATGAAGAAAATAATCTTTGGTTTTATGCAAATCAAGTTGTTGATACTTTGAGATATAAACATTCTTGAGGTGATATAAAGAAACATGTAGGTAATTAAGATAAGAAAACTTATAGTGAATTGATAAATATCTCAAATATAAATAAATATTTACACCCACATAGAATGTTCATTTAAAAAATAATAATTTCGTTATTAAAAAAACAAGAACTTCAGAAAACTTAATAGATAACTTCATTAGTCATTTTCATCTAAAATTATAATTAAATCAATAATTCATTAGCATCACCTTCTATTGTTTTAAAAATGAAAAATGTGAAATACAATGCTGTATTAAAAAGTACAGAAATGGGTTATACGTAACAGAATGTAGAATTGCAGTTGAATGTGATGAAAATGATCATCATGATCGAAACATAACATTCGAAATTGAAAGGCAGATAGAAACTGAAGATCAATTGAAGCATGAATTTTTTCACTACAAGCAGATAATGAAAAGTTCAGTTTTTATTATGTTATCAATAGAACGTATAAAAATATTTTAAAACAAGTCAAGGTGAATAAATAAAAATTAAAGAAATTTTAAGAATTGTTTGTTATCAATATTATTTCAATTCTTTGGATAAATATTCACCTGAACAATTGTGTGCTGATATAAATAAACTACACACGGTTCTTAGAATAGAACACTAAATTTCAAAGAACTCAATTCATAATCAATTTTAAATTAACATTGATAAGAATATTTATATGCATCTCATATGCAAATTCTATTAAAAACTTATCATTCCACCAAATCAACTGTAAGTTGTCCAAATGACTTTGGCATTAATTATATTCAACATCAAACATGTTTAGATTTTCAGTGATAAACTCATTTATATACAAAAAGTTTATTAGTGTTTTAAAACAAATACATTACAATCATTTACCCATCTATTCTGTCAATTATAAAAACTTTACCATGTAACATATACTTTATTACCTTTCTTATTTTAAAACTTTTTCAACCTTTAAAGATCTGGAAAATTAGTTTTCAACGTTTCTTGTTCATAAAAATTTCATTAAATCTCAAGATTTATTTGTAATTAACATCTTCAATTTGAAAAATTTCAGTTGATGAATTTCCTGTATATCCATTTCCAAAAATTCCTTTCAGTTTACTTATGCTTAAAGTTCTGTAAAGTTTGGAAGGTACGAAACTAGGTACTGGCAGAAGTAAAGCTGTGAGAACGGGGCATGAGTCGTGCTTGGGTAGCTCAGTTGGTAGAGCCCATACCCGCGAAAGGAAAAGGTCCCGAGTTCGAGTCTCGGTCCGTCACACAGTTTTAATCTGCCAGGAAGTTTCATATCAGCACACACTCCACTGCAGAGTTAAAATCTCATTCTGAAAAATCCCCCAGCCTGTGGCTAAGCCATGTCTCCGCAATATCCTTTCTTCCAGGAGTGCTAGTTCTGCTAGGTTCGCAGGAGAGCTTCTGTGAAGTTTGGAAGGTAGGAGATGAGGTGCTGGCAGAAGTAAAGTTGTGAGAACAGGGCGTGAGTCGTGCTTGGGTGGCTCAGTTGGTAGACCACTAGCCTGCAAAAGGAAAGATCCCGAGTTCGAGTCTCAGTCTGGCAAACAGTTTTAATCTGCCAGGAAGTTTCATATCATCACACACTCTGCTGCAGAGTGAAAATCTCATTCTGGCTACTTATACTTAGTTTATCACCAAGCCAGCTGGTGGTTCTAGGCACTTCAGTCTGGAACCGTGCGACTGCTATATTCGCAGGTTCGAACCCTACCTTGGGCATGGATGTGTGTGATGTCTTTAGGTTAGTTAGGTTTAAGTAGTTCTAAGTTCTAGGGGACTGATGACCTCAGATGGTGAGTCCCATAGTGCTCAGAGCCATTTTTCTATCACCAATTTTATATTTAGAACCTTTATCTAAGAAATTAGTTACATAAACAGTTCTAAGTGAGATTCTTACAGTTTTTTTCATCTTTCGGTTGCTTTTTCATTGTTGAATGGTTTGTTACTATATCCATCAACTGATTTTGAAACTAAGTCAACCTATTTTTAATATTATTGACAGCAAGTTTGTTCCACATTTTTTCCTTTCAATTTTGTATTAACTCGTTCAACAGCAGTTGCTTTTAATTCTTTACAAGTTGAAAAATGGCTGCTGTTAAATTTTTCATTAATACTTGAAAATCTTTAGTATAAAAGTCTCTGCCACTATCTATTTGCAAATTATTTTCGTTTTCTCGACTCAAATATGTTTTCGAAATAATCAATTATATTTTTACCTGTTTTATCTTTAACCAGAATTGCCCATGCAAATTTTGATAAAACATCTATTACAGTTAATAAATATTTATATCCTCTATTTATTTTCGAAATGAGTTTCAAATTTCGAGAATCCATTTTGATTAAATAGATAACTATAGATCAATTCCAAAAGTAATAATGCTTTTTCTTTTAAAATTGTTTCTTCTTGGTCTATGTAATTCATTAACAATTTGTTCACAAATATTTAGACCTTCACATACAAAGTTTTCTTAATGGATTTCCTTTTTCTAGTTTTACAAATAGAACAAATACCTTCAATTCTTCGTTTTTACATTATTAGTTGTTAATCTATGAGGATGAAGTGTTTGAGTAAACTCTCTGCACTTCAAATAGTAAATACAATTATCATTCTTCATTTATGTAGAATAAAAATAATTAAATTACATCAACAAATACAATTATCTTTATGCCATCTGGAACAGTGTTAACAGTATCTTTTATTGTAACACATAGAAAACTTGATTTGTGAACTATTTTTATTCTTTTGATTTCACTAGCTACTTTGCTAAGTTTATTGTGATCACTCATCCAGATATCAAATTCATTAAATGTAAATCTCTATTTATTTTCTTATCAACAACAACAACTTTTTAACATAAAATAATATTCACTGATATAGCATATTTTATTGTTCACCTCCAGTCTTGAATGTAGATTCAATAATTTGTTTATCATATACTTCATAATTAAGTTTTTGTAACTCACTTTCGTATGGATTAAATGTATTCCTGAACACAATCTTTAATTTCCTTTTTTTTGGGAAATAATTCATAGTTCTTGTTTATTAATATAATTGGATGAAGTTTTCTCACAATCTTTCTTGGATTAATAATATTGAAACATAATGAACACATTTAAATATTATGATATAGGTTCTAAAAGTCTTGTTCCCTAGCATCTTTCACTAACTGCATCCAAATTATCAAGTGGATCACTGATATTAACTATTCATTGGTTTTCTAAATAAATATAACATTTAGCTACTTTAACAATGTTATGTTATTGTTATAAAATTGTTTAAATTCACTAACTATTTTTTAGTCCACTGATGGTTGAATATTTTCGATTTTTGAAATGACTTCATCATTAAATTTTGGATCTAACAGCTTAAGTTTTTTCTTCATTCTAAATCGCTATTGAGTTATTTCAAAAATGTCCATTTATAAAATTTAAAATATTGTTGAACTGACAGTTCATACAGAATAATGTCAAAACAAATAAACACAAATGTCCATGAATTACTTTGTCGCACTTTTCTATTCTCTCGATATTGTAGGCAAGATTATGTTTCCCAAATACTTAACTAGTTGTTGTGGTATATTCCCTACATACAAATGAAAAACAAATTTTAAATCTTTATTTTTATTGTAACAAATCCAATGAGTTCCAATATGATGCGAAGTAGCTACACTTACTATTCCACATTCCAAATAGTTTTGTTCATATTTTTGTTAGCGGGAAATTTTCACAACGCAAGTAAATTTCCAACAGTTTTGTCTTTCTTTCTTTTTTGTACATAAGTTAAAATGGTTCAATAATGTTGAACTGATCATTATTGAGTTTAAGTTCAATTTATTTTGAATTAATTTTGATTTTTGGTAAAAAAGTATAGACAATCGGGCAGTTGAGATTACAAAATTACAAATAATTTTTATAATCCTTATTCATTTCTACCAAGCTGTGGGTTTAAGCCTACTTCATCTCTCACAACATTTAAGCCCATTCCTAATCTTCGATTTCCGTACATTAGTCCTCTAACTGCAGTTGCAGCAATGGCTCATATACATTCTTTGATTTCCAAATAATTGTGATTTTTTATCTAGTTCATGAGTTTTTTCTAATTCAATATTAACTCCATAAGAAATCCCATTTTCTTTGCATGCTTCACCTAATGTATTAATTCCTTGATCTCCTCTGCCTAATATTTTCTAATTTGATTTCCAGACCACAAAATTGATAACGTGGAAGAAGCATCTGAAATGATATTTTATTAATCAAAGTGTTTAATAATTCTTTACCATTTTTTTCACTTTTGCAAAATGTATGTGGTAAATTATTGAAAAATCTAAAAAAAAATTTGCATTCCTTTTGGTACAATCATAATAAAACCAATAAATTTGTTTGTTAACATTCGCATTACTCCAACTTTTTCATTATATAATCTTTATTTCCTGCTAATTCTTCACCACGAATTACTGTTAATATGTCGATTAAATCTGTAATGTCATTCATCCAAATATGTTTTTCCTGAATATTTTTTTCCTGAAAATATTTTTTTCTGATTTCAGCCACATTTTCTAATGAATAATTAAGATTTCTTTCTGAAAAACTAGGAAAATACTGTATAAAAATTGTTTTAATCAAGTTATTATATTTATTTTCTCCACTTGATTACATAATATTTGAACTACTTTCGTTATATACAGCATTTGAATCAAATAAAACTCTTGCATAATTTTAGAAATAAAGATGATCAAATTATGTTCCTAAATCATCCACAGTAATTTTGTAGTTAAAAGTTTCATTAATACTTCTGTTCCTTCATATTCTTTTTCACCAATTTTTAATTTATCACTGTTCAATTGTATTGGACATTTCCCAACAAAAATAAATTGTTCAGCAGGTATAAATCATTAACTCATCTTTAATATCATTAATAAATTCTTAAATTCATTCATGTACATTTATTTTTAACATCTTTTTCTTTTAAGTTTTTCCATAATTCTCTAACAAGCTATTTATTTCCCATTCACTTAGTACATAAACTCTATAATCACTTCCATAATGATTAATTGTTGGAATATCATTAATTCTTCTAAATAATGTTGGTTATAACGAACCATTTGTTTTTCAATTTCTCTATTTTCTTCTATTGCTTTTAAAGCTTTTTCTCTTAATCCATCAATTCCTTGGTTAACTTTTGCAATTGTAACTATTGCTAGTTTTTCCCTTTTCTTAAATACTTGTTATAATTGTTCTTTGAGATACATATTTCGTTTGGCTGTTTAACTTCAGGATCATATTTTCCGTACATTTATTAAGAACAAAAAATATGATGATAAATTTTTTATTTCACATTTAACATTTATGACTAACTTTTATGTTAAATGATGTATGTTTAACCTTTACATTCAACATTTATGTTCACTGCTTCTATTTAATGTATATATTTAATGTGCTCAATTTTTATTCTTAACTTTTTCTCTATATTTGCCTCCATTAATTTTCTTGTCATATCTGTCAAATCAAATTTATTTTTATTCCAATATTTGCTACAAAATTCTTTCATTTCAGCAAAACTTAAATCGCCAACAACAAATTAATGAAAAACATGATTTAAATTTGTATCATTTTATCTTAAAAAGTATTAAAATTCACTCTAACGAAACTAGGGAATTTTGAATACATTTGACTTAAATAAAAACATTCTACTCCTTTATGTATTCCTCTAGTACAATATTCTCTTATATATGATTTTCAAAATGAAATACTCAAAAACCTCAACAGAATTACCTTCACAATTATCTAATGGAATAATTTAATTATTAATTTTAATAAAGTTACTATTTTTCATTAATATTATCTTCAGTTCCTCATATATTTTTATAAATTATCGATATTGTGGTTGATCTCAACTTTTTGAATGATCATACAAATCATTAATTTTCCTCCACTTTAACAATCCAGGTGGTAAAATAAAATTATAAGTAATTGATGTTGTTATATTCACAGATATTTGGTTTTATAACTGCACATATAAATGAGTTCAGAAAAGTTTACCATGATAATTTTTTTTTTCTAGAATCTTTAGTTTTTGGTTCATAGTCCATCGTGTATTGACATAATTTTTCTTAATATAGATAGATAGAATATTCCAATTAAATGATATAGCCTCTGTTCTGAAGATATATTAACTCTTTCAATAAGAGCAACTTATGAAAGTGTTTCACTAGGCGGCTTTTATTCAAATTTTTAACTCCAAATATTATATCAAAATATAATAAAAGATACTTTGATGCAAAGACAATAGAAATTTCAGTTGATTAATACAGTATCAAAAATTTAGAAAAATTTATTCAATCTAAAATGAAAATATTCATATTAAAGCTGATAAAATTTTGTTTAGAATTGTTATTGAAAGTGATAAAAGATTATATGTGAATGAAGAAGATGGCGTTGGTAAAGTTTTAGGATTTAATAATCAAATTATTGAACCCTCTAAACAACTGTTGCTAAAGATGTTACTAAAATAATTCATTTTGAGTTAATTAATATAGTTTTGGTTAAATTTTAGGATTTAATAATCAAATTATTGAACCCTCTATAAACTGATGTTGCTAAAATAATTACTTTTGAATTAATTTATATAAATTTTAGTTTTGCCGATGGAATTTTTTTATTCATAATATTCATTTTAATCAAGAATCTAATATTATTTCTTCATTTAAACCTAATTTTGAATTTCATAATCCAACAATTTATGAGCCATATGACCCAACAAAAAATTTTATTTATCGATACAGTTCAAAATTTAGAAATAACTATAACTGAAGGAAATGATATTTCAATCGACTTCAATGGTTCTTATGTAACAGTTGTTTAGGAAATGAATTAATAATTTTTCACTTAATAAATCATGAACCAAATCGAAAAATATAAATTTTACTCACTTCCTGTTACTCAGAAAACAGGAAATAATTGAAATCCTCCTTACAGGGAAACAGAAAGTGAGATTGGTGATGGTTGGATTTATCCAAATCTTCCACAACTTTATGACTCGTGATGTTTTTCACACAATGGTACTGTTTTCTCAGCATATTATGGTAATTCAAATTTTAAAGTTATTGGTAAATAAGTTTCAAAATTGTTTGACATTATTACAGTTAAATAGGAAATAATATTGTATTTAGAATCGAATATCCTTTTATTTCTTCTGCAACTCTATTTAATCAACTACTTCCATTTTGAGTGAATTAAATATGGAAAACCATGTTCATAATAATGGAATAATGAAACCTAAACAAAATTAAGTTCTCTATCCATTAGAATTATTTGGTTGATTTTTAAGTTTATAAAGAAATTATATATGAAAGTGATTTAAATGTTGTTTTTACTTGGAATTCGAGAAAAAAATCAGTAAGCTTCTATTGTTCATTTGACTACTGAAAATGGTAACTTTACACTTCAAAAAAATTTAAAATTGTTAGAAGTATGAAAATTCGTGTTCCTATGTTAAATAGCAACCAGAATATTCACCTCAAGAAAGACTGAAAAATGCAAAAATTTTATTTTCTTACTTCAATCAATTTAATTTGCTGTTTTAAAGGGAAAAAGAAATTTTGAACTAGATATTACTTATTACTATAATACTACTGATGTTTATATACCTTACTATATTTCTGTTGCTTTCCAAACTAATCATTAATTTTTCAATTAGGCTTATATGATACTTCTTTATTCGATCATGTTAAATTAGACAACTTCATTCTCAGAAATAGAAGAAATGACGTTCTTCCTCTAGTATTCTGCAACCTTTAACCACCGAATAGCATTTAAAAACTTATGATTCCCTTACAGACTGTAAAAGAATAACCTATTTAAATAATGATGTAAATGAAATTTCATAACATTTTATTCAAATTTATCCTATTTATGTAGTTAATATGTCTAGAAGAATGAATGTTTTAAGTACTCAAAAAACACAATGAAATTATGTGCATCCTTTAATGAAAATGTACCAAATGTTACAACTGTATATGTTACTATGTATGGTGAAAATAATTTAATGTATGATTCACAACATAGAATGCTAACTGGAAATTTCTAATTGCAAAAATGAATAAAAAATAAAGAACTTTTAACTTTGTAATTTCATGTCCTTTTGAAATATTTTCAGAAAACCAGAGGAGATAAAAACTGAAAATTTTAGTTTTTCAAAAATTAATTTTTTTCCAAAAGTTTGGAAAATGTTTTAATTGTTGATTCCCTAAATTTTTTATGTAAATAAAAATGAACAGGAATGGTAGCATTGAAAATCTATTAGCTGAACTTAACAATTATAGTAATGGTCGTTCAGAAGTGTTTTCTGAATTATCAGAACTTAAAAAGCATTAACCATATATCATTTTAAAAGCTGAATTTTGCCAGCTAAATTTGGTGATAAAATTTCATTACCTTTAGATGTTAAATATAAAATTACTCTACCAGATCGATATACTAAAATCTTTACAAATGATGATAATTTAGATAAAATTGTAGGATTACAATTTATTTATTCTGGTTAAAAAACAAATAAAGATCGTCTAATTCGTGTTATTGAGTCAGAATAAATGTTAAAAACTTTTTTATTTTCTTTGAATTAAATTACAATTTCCTTCCATGTTTTTCAATCACTCAACTTCGTTTGACATTTTGTTTTCATTATATTTATGTACACATTGGTTGGTGAATATTGCAAAATTAGATTCTTGATTTGAAACCTGGAAATTTTACATGAAAATGTTCTTTGAGCCAGAAATCCCACAAATATACTACTCACAACTTCAAGGAAGGAAAAAGATCTGCCATCTAGCAGTCAGTAAGATGCTACACACCCATCCTGAACAGCTAAAACTTGGAACTATTCAAACAAATTTGGTCCTGTATACTCTAAAAATAGTTGTTTTGGTGTACATGACACTCAAGTTATCGACTGGATGTCTTCAGACTCTTCTATTAGACTGATTTCTTCACCAATTACATGACACTAACTGCCACATCTAGATTCTTAGGCATTACAATCTACATCCTCACAGATCTTATCTTAATCCATTAACCATCAGAAATGTGTGTTCTACATGCAATTTTTCGTTTTGTATGCAGCAGAAGTATTCAAATTTCATTTCTTATTTCTTCAAATATTGCTAAACAGTGCAGAAATAGTCCACAATTCGGATAATCTGCAACCAAGTTGATGAATTATCTGTACTTTGATCAAAAGAAACTGCCTGCAGTTTTCCGAAGTATTAGGGTAGCACAGTAATTTCACAGTGACACTCGCTCCACCTGGTCACTGTAACGTCGTAAGATCCACATTTCCTCATTACTTCCATTCATGCTGTGTAGTTTTCGTGGACAAATGCTTAAATAACAGACTGTTTTCAGTGGCCTGCGACACAAGTATACAGAGCATTTACTGACAGGAATGGGTGAAGGCTATGAGCATATGTTGTTAATTAGTCCATGACCTTGGTAGATACTGTGGCTTCCTTAGCTACCAAGACTTAATTAATTTGTTTAGTCACTTGTCTAGAGTCATGTCATATCTATATAGGATTTATTATCACAAAAACTACAAAAAATAGTGCTAATTATGTACACACAGAATGTATATGTTTCGCCAGGATATGACAGTTGGTCGCACATGTGATTGAAGAAGGAACCATCGCGTCGTTTTCCTACAATGGTTTAGGAAAACCATGGAATACTTACATCACAGCCGAACCCACAAGACTCCATCCTCCTGTAAATGAGGTCCGTGCCTTATTAACACCACTGCGTCATTTAATTGGTCCCTGTTATACAGTATTCCTTTGATCATAGACAATTTGCATCAGATAACTTATAATATAAAACTCAACCTTCTACTGCACTGTTGAACCCTCAATGGACACCTACTGGGGACATAAGGAGAATGAGCATACACATTTCCCTGACCTACCATTAGTCCATCTGGAAAACTGTGTCATTCCACTTCCTCGTGACTTGGATGTTGAGCTCAGAAGAATGACAGACATTACTATAATGTACTATAGAGCTTAGCACACTGTCTTGTAAAATCATGATACTGTTAACTTTTATTTTGATATGAAATGTTGTATTTATAGCTCATTACTATGAACTATTGTCTCTCCTCCAAGTAATTTCAGATCGAGTAGCATGGATCAGTGTCAGCAATACGCTTTTGAGATCCATATCCTTTAAGTCTGCCAATCATTACACAATGCTCTGTAAAGCAAACAGTTTCACAGAATTTATCTAGACTGACCACACTGCCACAAGCGTTACTGTAGTTCACGTCGCCTTTGTCTTTGTACATATACATAGTGAATGGCCTGTGACTGGGCAGGTAGAGTATCACATCATTTTACAAATTGCTCTCTACATGATGACATGTATAAATTCATATTTTCTCTTGCCTATGTTGTAAGTTATCCATTCATTTTGCTTGTAAAATATGATATTCTTTGCAGATCACCTACATGCTTCCATTAGATTGCCTTGCATAACTAATTTTGGGCTCCTTTTTCCCATGTTTTCAGAGCCAGGGGCCTGGGAACTAGGTGCGCCAGTAGCAGAACCAGAGGACGTCGAGGAATATAGACCAACACCTGCATACGAAGCTGGTAAGTGTCTGTTAATTTTAGTAGCATTTCTGATAGCCTGTTCACCTCCCAGCAGCTGAAACGTCCAGTACTGCTACTACCAGTAGTTGAACCTGCCAGAAGGATGGGCGCTAAAGAATACACTGATGAGCGCCCATAACACCATATCCATCCATGCCAGAAGACGAGATCCATTACACATACACCCAGGCAACATGTGGCGACAAGACACTATTTAAGACTGAGTAATTGCCCCCCCCCCCCCCCCCATGAACCACGGACCTTGCCATTGGTGGGGAGGCTTGCGTGCCTCAGCAATACAGATAGCCATACCGTAGGTGCAACCACAATGGAGAGGTATCTGTTGAGAGGCCACACAAACGTGTGGTTCCTGAAGAGGGGCAACAGCCTTTTCAGTAGTTGCAGGGGCAACAGTGTGGATGATTGACTGATCTGGCCTTGTAACAGGAACCAAAATGGCCTTGCTGTGCTGGTACAGCAAACGGTTGAAAGCAAGGGGAAACGACGGCCGCAATTCTTCCCAAGGGCATGCAGCTTTACTGTATGGTTAATGATGATGGCGTCCTCTTGGGTAAAATATTCCGGGGGTAAAATAGTCCCCCATTCGGATCTCCAGGCAGGGACTACTCAAGAGGACATTGTTATCAGGAGAAAGAAAACTGGCGTTCTACGGAACGGAGCATGGAATGTCAGATCCCTTAATTGAGCAGGTAGGTTAGAAAACTTAAAAAGGGAAATGGATAGGTTAAAGTTAGATATAGTGGGAATTAGTGAAGTTCGGTGGCAGGAGGAACAAGACTTTTGCTCAGGTGAATACAGGGTTATAAATACAAAGTCAAATAGGGGTAATGCAGGAGTAGGTTTAATAATGAATAAAAAATTAGGAATGTGGGTAAGCTACTACAAACAGCATAGTGAACACATTATTGCGGCCAAGATAGACACGAAGCCCACGCCTACTACAGTAGTACAAGTTTATATGCCAACTAGCTCTGCAGATGACGAAGAAATGGAAGAAATGTATGATGAAATAAAAGAAAATATTCAGATAGTGAAGGGAGACGAAAATTTAATAGTCATGGCTGACTGGAATCCGAGTGTAGGAAAAGGGAGTGAAGGAAACGTAGTAGGTGAATATGGATTGGGGGTAAGAAATGAAAGAGGAAGCTGCCTGGTAGAATTTTGCACAGAGCACAACTTAATCATAGCTAACACTTGGTTCAAGAATCATAAAAGAAGGTTGTATATGTGGAAGAAGCCTGGAGATACTGACAGGTTTCAGATAGATTATATAATGGGAAGACAGAGATTTAGGAACCAGGTTTTAAATTGTAAGACATTTCCAGGGGCATATGTCGACTCTGACCACAATCTATTGGTTATGAACTGTAGATTAAAACTGAAGAAACTGCAAAAAGGTGGGAATTTAAGGAGATGGGACCTGGATAAACTGAAAGAACCAGAGGTTGTACAGAGTTTCAGAGAGAGCATAAGGGAACAATTGACAGGAACGGGGGAAAGAAATACAGTAGAAGAAGCATGGGTAGCTTTGAGGGATGAAGTAGTGAAGGCAGCAGAGGATCAAGTAGGTAAAAAGACGAGGGCTAGTAGAAATCCTTGGGTAACAGAAGATATATTGAATTTATTTGATGAAAGGAGAAAATATAAAAATGCAGTAAATGAAGCAGGGGAAAAGGAATACAAACGTCTCAAAAATGAGATCGACAGGAAGTGCAAAATGGCTAAGCAGGGATGGCTAGAGGACAAATGTAAGGATGTAGAGGCTTATCTCACTAGGGGTAAGATAGATACTGCCTACAGGAAAATTAAAGAGACCTTTGGAGATAAGAGAACCACTTGCATGAACATCAAGAGCTCAGATGGAAACCCAGTTCTAAGCAAAGAAGGGAAAGCAGAAAGGTGGAAGGAGTATATAGAAGGTCTATACAAGGGCGTTGTACTTGAGGACAATATTATGGAAATGGAACAGGATGCAGATGAAGATAATATGGGAGATATGATACTGCGTGAAGAGTTTGACAGAGCACTGAAAGACCTGAGTCGAAACAAGGCGCCGGGAGTAGAAAAGATTCCATTGGAACTTCTGACGGCCTTGGGAGAGCCAGTCCTGATAAAACTCTATCATCTGGTGAGCAAGATGTATGAAACAGCCGAAATACCCTCAGACTTCAATAAGAATATAATAAATCCAATCCCAAAGAAAGCAGGTGTTGAGAGATGTGAAAATTACCGAACTATCAGTTTAATAAGTCACTGCTGCAAAATACTAACGCGAATCCTTTACAGACAAATGGAAAAACTAGTAGAAGCTGACCTCGGGGAAAATCAGTTTGGATTCCGTAGAACTATTGGAACACGTGAGGCAATACTGACCCTACGACTTTTCTTAGATGCTAGATTAAGGAAAGGCAAACCTACGTGTCTAGTATTTGTAGACTTAGAGAAAGCTTTTGACAATTTTGACTGGAATACTCTCTTTCAGATTCTGAAGATTCCAGGAGTAAAATACAGGGAGCGAAAGGCTATTTACAATTTGTATAGAAACCAAATGGCAGTTATAATAGTTGAGGGGCATGAAAGGGAACCAGTGGTTGGGAAGGGGGTGAGACAGGGTTGTAGCCTCTCCCCGATGTTATTCAATCTGTATATTGAGCAAGCAGTGAAGGAAACAAAAGAAAAATTCGGAGTATGTATTAAGATACATGGAGAAGAAATAAAAACTTTGAGGTTCTCCGATGACATTGTAATTCTGTCAGAGACAGCAAAGGACTTGGAAGAGCAATTGAATGGAATGGACAGTGTCTTGAAAGGAGGATATAAGATGAACATCAACAAAAGCAAAACGAGGATAATCGAATGTAGTCGAAGTAAGTCGGGTGATGCTGAGGGTATTATATTAAGAAATGAGACACTTAAAGTAGTAAAGGAGTTTTGCTATTTGGGGAGCAAAATAACTGATGATGGTCGAAATAGAGAGGATATAAAATGTAGACTGGCAATGGCAAGGAAAGCGTTTCTGAAGAAGAGAAATTTGTTAACATCGAGTATAGATTTAAATGTCAGGAAGTCGTTTCTGAAAGTATTGTATGGATTGTAGCCATGTATGGAAGTGAAACATGGACGATAAATAGTTTGGACACGAAGAGAATAGAAGATTTCGAAATGTGGTGCTACAGAAGAATGCTGAAGATTAGATGGGTAGAACACATAACTAATGAGGAGGTATTGAATAGGATTGGGGAGAAGAGGAGTTTGTGGCACAACTTGACTAGAAGAAGGGATCGATTGGTAGGACATGTTCTTAGGCATCAAGGGATCACCAATTTAGTATTGGAGGGCAGCGTTGAGGGTAAAAATCGTAGAGGGCGACCAAGAGATAAATACACCAAGCAGATTCAGAAGGATGTAGATTGCAGTAGCTACTGAGAGATGAAGAAGCTTGCACAGGATAGAGTAGCATGGAGAGCTGCATCAAACCAGTCTCAGAACTGAAGACCACAACAACTATTGTATCAGGTTTTGCTATAACATGGGGAAAGCTATTACAGTTTTACTGTGACATTCAACAGCACCTTGACAATGGATTGCTGTAACAGGGAGCAACTTTTGACCACTTTGCTATAACATGGGTAAACGTGTTAGAGCTTCACTGTAAGATGCAGCAACTTATTACAATTTCATTCTGATAATTACACATACACGTAGACAGAAAGATAGAATACTATTTAAGGATGAGTAGCAGTACTGAGTTTTGCTATAATATGGGGAAAGCTATTAATGTTTTATTGTAACATGAATTGCCTTACTACTGCTTTGGTATAACATGGAGAAACTACTAACCATTTTGCTACAATATGGGGCAATTTTTTACAGTAATAAATACTGGAAGATAGTTATGTTATAAAAACAGTGAATGAGGGACTAGCAGTGTGAGGGGAAGAAAAGGACACAGTTGCCATTAAAATAGTGGAAGTGACAGAACAGTGCTACAAAAGAGTGAAGGGACAGTTCCAGAGGGGGGGGGGGAGGAATAAAGAGAAAGAGAAAAAATAAAAGTGAATCAAAGCCAGTGATAATGAGAGACAAATTGTATGATAATGACAATGAGGAAGACAGAGATAGTGACAGTGAGAAACCACAGAATGAATAAGTGATAAAGGTCAACTGAGAGCGAGTGGGTATGAGCGACTAACAGCGATAGGCTAATGGGTGTGTGTGAGTTACAGTTAGGAGAGCGTTTTGGAGTACGAGGTGAGTTGCATGTTAAAAATAGCGCCAAATGTTTGCATGCCAAAATGTATGGGAATATTTTTAAAGATGCTGAGGAAGGTATAATGAGGCAGCTGGCACCCCACTTTACAGTCAGAGTATATTAAATAAACACGAACATATTCACATTTTAGAGCATTTTTGCACTAGTTATGAAGTGCTGTATCATCTATCATTTCAGTTGCATGGGCGAGGGGTTGGGGAGAAGGGAGGCGTACGACCCAGGACGAGTATCAAAATGTTAATTCAATGACATGATTGGACTTGCTGACTTCTCTGTATGAGCAGTGATATATTTCTGTCACACCTAATGAAATCTGGGAGTGGTAACAGTATTTGACATGTGGGGTAATGACAGACACCCTGTCAGCTTACAGTGACCCTATGCATCTTTACTCTAATTCTAATTACAGTGGACTTTTCGTATTTTTTTTGAGTAGCACCTCGAGACTACCGAACTACAACACCTTGCTTCAGCGTCCAAGGCTATCATAGTATCTTACTACAAATTCACAAGCAATAACAAAATGAAGAGTTTTAGAATTGTTTTGGCTTCAACTAAACTCTCTTTCAACTACTAACCTTGTGTAAACTTGTTTCAACATTATTTAGGCTACTGTGCTCAATGTCGAATGTTTAGTGGCAAATTGGTAATTCTAACCAGAAACAAAGTTAAACACATCACTTAATCTCCTGCTATGAATTGTCAGTTTCTTAATTAATACTTTTATTCCCTTTCATTGTAATACCATAATCACTTAATTAATTCTGAGTTGTGCACACTTTCAAACATTAAAAGCAACAGCAGTTATTATCTCAGTTAGCTAATAATGTGTGTATTAGTTGTTACTTTCGTCAGTTTTAATGAGCAGTGTAATAACCACGTTTACTGTTGCCAAAGAAAGTCAATGCAGCAACAGTGCTTTTTCAAATAGTCACAACAAAATATTAATAACTGTACTAGCTAGCTTAGGACGAAGTAACAGCATTAAAACAGTGAATTCTCGTTTTATAATCTTGTGCAAAAGCACTGATATGCTGTGTTGCTAAAGGCTGTAGATATATAGCAGTTATCACAAATTGACTTTACACACAAAATAAATATCACAGGGCACTGCTCATTTTCTTGACATAGTAAATACAGCTCACATCATGTGTGATTTACCACAGTTAGTTTATTCTGCCTCTGTAGAGAGCACTGTCCCTGTGTCATACCTCACTTATTGCCTATTGCAGACTGTGTCTTTGTCTCTGTGAAAATTCTCCCATGTGTAATAACTTTTTACACCCTCCACATCATCTGTATTTCACAAATGCAGAGATACATAACTACTGATACTGATCAAGGTAAGACTACAGATCAAGTTTTACATTATCATTTTCTTTGATTACCTCCACCCATTTCTGTAGCTACAGTTACTAGTATGTACACTTGTGGATAACTTGAAATCTACATGTAATGATTAAAGCAAATATTTAATAAAATACATACAAGAAAAATTTGAATATATTGTGTTGTTACGTTAGTGGTTAATTAGAATGGATATCTTACAATTTCACAAGATGTACAAATACTTCCTTTACAGAAATGACTGAATTAAATTAAATCCTGTCATAATGCAGCCATTAAATTAACAGGTCTCCACCTTTTACATGAACGAACACTGCATTAAGTGCAGTTGCTATTCCACTTAACAAATGATAACTGTGGGATAGGACTTAAACAAATTCAAAATAATGTGCTTGAAATAATAAGATAAAGCTTTTGAAAGTTAATGATAACCATAATTATCCCAAAAACTCAGTAAAGCATAATTTTTCTAAGTAAATATCTGGCTTTCCTGTCACTTAACTGTCACTAGCTTTTCTTGTCAGAAATGGGAACGACAGAGAAAATTTTGCCATTTCACAGGGCAAATGGCTTTCCAATTTTATTTGCTCAGTGATATTCTTCTCATCGTAACACACTATTACTTTCTGAGGAAGCAAACAAACTTCACAAATATGACTAATTTAATTACAAGTCTCAAAATGTTTAGTTAATGACATGATTGGACTTGCTGACTTCTCTTTATTTGCTGTGATATATCATTGTCACACACAAATACCGTGTCAGCTTACAGTGACCCTATGCATCTTTACTCTATTTGTAATTACAGTAGGCTTTTATCGTGTTTTTTATGAGTAGCTCCCCGGGACTACTAAACTGCATGATCCTGCTTCAAAGTTCAAGGCTATCATAGTGTCTAACTACAAACTCACAAGGGATAACAAAATGAAGAGTTTTAGAAATGTTTTGGTTTCAACTGAACTTTCTTTCAACCGTTAACCTTGTGTAAACCTGTTTCGACATTATTTAAGCCACTGTGCTTAATCTGGAGCGTTTAGCAGAGAATTGGTAATTTTATCTAAAATCAAGGTTAAACACATAACTTAATCTGCTATTATGAATATTAAGTATGGGTCCTTTAATTTCCTATAACAACCCATATACAATCTATCCTCTTGACGTGCATTTTCATCTGTTTGTACTCCACCTTCTGTACATGATGTTGATCATTTATTAGAGACTGGTAATTATTATTTAGACCAGAAACCTTTGACATGGCATCTGCTGTATTATTCCTCTTTCCTGAAGTACTATAACAGTCACACTGACACGAGATACAACCCTACATTATTCCAACTACTTGCACTCATATAGCAGCTATCACAAATTGGTGTTACACACAAAATAAATATCATAGCCCACTGCTCAGATTTTTTACACAGCAAGTACAACTCACATCCTGTCAGATCTAGCACAGTTAGTTCATTCTGCCTCTGTAGAAACAGACCAATCGCACTGCATCATACTCCACTTACTGCCTATTGCAGACTGTGTCTTCGTCTCTCTGAAAACTGTGCTGTGTGTAATAATTTTTCACACCCACCAAGTCATTTGTGCTTCCCCAGGGCAGAGATACGTAACTGTTGATACTGATCAAGGTAAGATTACAGATCAAGTTTTACATCATTATTTTCTTTGACGACCATCACCCACTTCTGTAGCTACAATTATTAGTGTATACACTTGCGCACTTGTCCATAACTTGAAACCTATGTGTAATGATTGAAGCAAATATTTTATAAAATACATACAAAAAAATTTCAATATGTTTTTTTGTTACATTAGTGGTTAATTAGAGTGGATACGATACAATTTGTCAAGATCTGCAGCCACAATAATGACTGTGCTAAACTATTCTGATAGAAATTAAATTAGTTATTCTTCCCAAATTGAATTTACATGAATCTTTAGGAAAGATAGATATGAATTTAATTAAATTCTGTGATTATGCAACCCACCAAATTGTCATGTCTCCACTTTTTACGAGAATGAACATTGCACTGCTGTTAGTGTTCCACATAACAAATGATAACTGCGGGATAGGTTTTAAACAAATTCAATCTAATGTGCCTCAGGTAATAAGATAAAACTGTTGAGAGTTAACAATTATGGTAATTATCCCAAAAACACAGTAACTCACAGTTTTTCTTAACAAATGTCTGTCTTTCCTGTTACATGTCTATCACTAGCTTTTCTTGTCAAAAATGAAAACGACAAGGAAAATCCTGGCAGTTCAGAGCCCAAATGACTTTACAATTTTATTTGCTCAATGACACTCTTCTCATTCTAATACTGTTAATTTCCGGGGAAGTAACCAGACTCCAGAAATATGACTTACTTAAACAACTCAACTTACAACATGAATTAATAAATTCGGTTGATAACTAATTCAGTACACTGTTACATTTATCTTATGAAACATCTTTCCCCATATTCGGATTGAAATTATCATTAATAAGTTATCTGTAGTTTACAACACTAAGAAAGTCTTAAGAGAATGCTGTTCCATTACACAATTAATATAATTGTCCAACCAACAGTTTCAAAAATGGTTACACTGGTAAATGGTTGCACTGCAAAATGCTGTGGCGCTGAAAAATTTGTTGCAGTTTACAGAAACATGGATGGCAACTTCCTACAGTTTCACAGCGATGTGCAGCAACTTAGCTTTGCTGTAATGTGGAGAGCAACTTGTTACAGTTTTACTGTAACATGGGGCAACCTGTTTCAGTTCTATAGTAACATTGATATCTGACTCTCCGTTAGCTGAACCTGCTGTACATTCACATGCTGTCAGCTTCCAGTGCTAAAACAGAACTTATGATCCAGTAGTTAACAACACTGTCAATTTGTGACATGTGTAGTGTGAAGTTATATCGTGTACACTGCCAGCTTCTGATTCTAGAATACTATTTTTGTTCAAAACGCCAAACTGCTTGTCCCACCAATCAGTACCTTGCTTGCTCAGCATTACAGCAGAAGAAACAGACATTTTGTTCTGCAAGATGTACGTTCTCCTTCTTATAATGTTTGGGTGATTTTAAAATTATAAGAATCCTCAATAGACGCCCATATGAATGTTTATTACTGTTGTTCAGTATGCTATCTCATCGAAGCGTTATGTTTCCCATTGTCTAATGTCAGAAGGACACAATGTTTCGAACTGCATGATGAAGTCAATACGTTATCACAGGATCACCAAAACCTTTGGTTGGCAGTGATGTAGATTTTAGATATGAGTTTTCGACGTATTTAGCTATGAGGATTACATTGTTTACTTTGTAAATTTGTGTCAACAAGAGCACTTTGCGCTGTAAGTCAGTGTAGAAGTGGTGCTCATCTATGTTTTGCAATGATATGCTCAAATTTTAATGTTTTTTCCCGAATTTAATGTGTAGTACAGAGAAGGAACTCTTCTCATCTACTAAACTATTGTTTATCTCAATCACATCTGTATGCAAGGCACATGTATATTAATAAGTAATACAGATTACTACGATGTGGAAATATTGAATTTAAAGTTCTGTTCCACTTGATAAGTGGTGTAAAACTATCAAACTTAAGTCATCAACAAGTGAGCTTAAACTATATGCTCTACTACTTGTACCAGTACGCAACACAAGTGTATATTCTTTAAAACTTATATGAAAATTAAGCTATGAGACAAGTGTGATGTTATTTTTCTTCAGAAATCTTACATAGTTTGTGAAATAATACATCTTTCTTTTGGGGCAGTATTTGAATTTATGTTCATAATCAGAAATCGGAGACTGGACTTGTGTACTATCGTAAGCAACATGTGAACATGTGTGTGTGTGTGTGTGTGTGTGTGTGTGTGTGTGTGTGTGTGTGTGTGTGTGTGTGTGTGTGTACATGTGCATGTGTGTGCACGAGCGCATGTGTGCATGCGTATAGCTCAAACCATTACTTAATGTAGTAAATATTTATACTTTGGTGGAAAGAAATGTATTTTCGAGATAAGTACCATATGTCTCCATTTTGTTTCACCTGTATTTTTAGACATCTCTATCTCATTCCACAACCATCTTTGATTGTGATGTGTAGTAGTTAAATACTTCACTTCATTAAGTTCTCCTTGTGTATTACAAAAGCATTCAGCTTAAGCTACACATTGCAGTAAAGATCTCATGAAATGTCTTTATTCCTACTTTCCTAAAATGGCATTCACTAAGTTTATCTGTATGTGGCTCCATTGAGTGCTTTTATATTACATATTTTAATTAAATTTTTTGTATTATTTGCTAGCTAATTGTGGAAAAGACTATTTAGAGAGCTTTGGAACCCTAGTTACAGTAGTTAAGTAATGCAGTCTTACTCAAAAGTTGGTTTCACAGATAGGCACGAGAAATGTTGAAACACTAGTAATGAAAAGTAATAATGGTAAATTAAAATCACCAATTATATTTTTCTGCTGTAGAAAATGATGTGTTACCTTCCTTGCTAACGTGAAACATTACAGAAAACTTTTAAAATGTGAAATGTCTGTTTGGCATGATTCTTTCAAGGAATTAAGCACAAAGGTGCAATTGATACACTCAATTTGAGAATTCAGTAAAATGCCTGTGGCACCATTTTTGACGTGAATGTGTCTGAAAATAACACTGTAAGATTTGACAAGCACAGTGTATTTTTACCGTTGCTGACGTATTGTGGCAGACATTTTGAATTTGGATAATTCAACATAGATGTAGAAGAGATTTAATTTGTCAGTCTGTTGTATCTTACACAGTTGTGATACAATAATCGAATTTTTTTACATTCACATGCACCACGTTTCCTCTCAGTTCATGAGAGAAGTACTGCATGTGTGTGTGTGTGTGTGTGTGTGTGTGTGTGTGTCTCACGCTTCACTAAACCTTTAAGGCAATTCACTTGATGCAAACATCTTTGTCTTAACATGCCACGATCTTACAGCAGGCAACTGAAGATTAAGTATTGTTTCAGTATTGAAATACTACCTATCTCTGAACATTGCACTTACCTTCGTTTCAGTGGTCATGTTATGCGCCTGTTTTTCCCATAACTGCCGCACACCTAACGCAAAATCAGAGTTGCAAACACTACACGTACTAGAATTATTAATTCCACTGGCTAATGAGGTATATATCAGTACCTGTGATTGCCAGTAGCTAATAAATGTAGTTTAAATTCTTATACTGTATTACATGGTTCACCTTAAATAAGAGGCTACTCAGGAAACACATTAAGCTACAGGTCAACAGGTGTGGTTAGGTCCCACAGGCCAGCAGGAGAAACCTACCTTTGACCAGTTCCTGGATGGGATCACCGATCAGCTACACACTTCAATGCCACTTCTCTACTGCCTGCGAAGATCCCAACACATAGTCCCCCCCCCCCACCACCACACTTAAGGTCCATCCCTGATCGACAAGATGCTTCACCCAACCCGACTAAAAGGCAACACATGAATTTCGCAGATATGTTATTCCTAGAACAAGAAAAATAAGTTTGCAACATATAATGCAAAGATCTTAAGGTATTAATGTAAGTATTTACAGGCATGACTCCGATAACAAGTATTATGGATGAAGTAGAAGTATTTATAACTTAAAATGGTTTACTGGTACCTAATGGTACTTAGAAGGATAATACGAAGTATAGTCTGTTGGTAAACCGTAGAGTGAGCGAGCGAGTACCAACTCTGCCCACCCAGCTACCTCACAAGGCGCTTCTACAGGCTGTTTCAGAACGTAGTACCGGCCATGCCACAGTGTACGCTTTAAATCTGTGGCAACGCCATGTACAGTTGCGTTCTGGCAGCGTTTATTTTTAGACAAATACTTTAAGACCATAAGGAATACGAAAGACGATAGGTTCTTCCAAAACACAACATTATAGACTAAATAATTTTAACATAAGAACCAAAGTCAGTGATTCTACTACAAACACAGAACCGAATGCCTGTTCTTGTGTCTGTGTGTTCCTCTACTGCTTT
Organism: Schistocerca americana; assembly: GCF_021461395.2. NCBI lineage: Eukaryota > Metazoa > Arthropoda > Insecta > Orthoptera > Acrididae > Schistocerca > Schistocerca americana. Next base: position 45,750,155 of record NC_060127.1, read on the forward strand.
TAGTAAAACGAACCCCATATGGTGGAATCAATCAGTAGAATTTAAGACTTGTTCTTACTTTGCATTTCTACTAAAAGAAATTTTCTTTGAAGGCCTGCATTGAAACTTAACAATTCTTGCAACAGGAAGAGTGTTTAAAAAGTAATGAGAAATTTATAATTTTGTGCGTTGTATTTGCACTACTTTTTTATCACTGACTTCCTAAACATGTCCGAAAAGTATCTCTACAATGTTATGCATATTGGGTATTTACTCTGTTGTCTGCTGCAAAAAAGGTTACATGTGTTTTGGTAGTATCAACGATAATTTATTTTGTATATAAATAGAGTAGAGAATCTGTATTAAATTTTGTTATAAGAACGGAATAAAATGTATCAAATTTTTAGAAATGTTAAATATTGCTTTTGGTGAGTAAAAGCGGTCTAAATATTACAAAGTGGGCCATAGGGGAAAACAGCTTTACAAGTATGGTTGAGATTAAAGAAAGAAACAGTTCCAAATATAAAAAGCGCTGGCGTAGGTGTATAGTACGTAATGGGGAATCTTTTGAAGAGGATAACTTTGCTGTATATTAAAAAACAAAGTTCTTACCAAAAAATAAAAATTAATATGTGAACGCACTTCATATGTCAAGTTTTTTACATAGATGTCCATAATTGGTGTACTTGTTTCGAAGGAAATTGTAGCAGTGTTAAGGATAGCTATTGCACAGGTGTTTTAACCAATATGTAATAGACTCAGGTATCCGAGATAGAGTTTTAGTGACACAATACATTCAAATGTTGTTGCTTCATAAGCATCAAAAGTTTTACGTGACTGAATCACGTTCTACTAGTGAAGAGTTAAGTAATATTATTGTGAGGTTCTTAAATTATTATGATTTTGTACAACCAGTGATGGAGATATTTATTGCTTTGGATCACATCTGACTGTATTTATCTTGGAAAACTGTTTAACACTTTTATTACTATGTAGTACATGTCTAACAAAGAAATTTTATAGTGTATGATCATAGTCAGGATTGTAATGACACACAACGCATTTTTTAAGAAATTATTCATTGTCTATTTACATACATCATATTTTAAAGGTCATCATCAACAGTGTCACTGTCATTATCGTTGTCATCGTCATCGTCGTCACTTTGTAAATTAATAACTAGAGCATCTAGTAGGTCTTCAATAATCCCATCTTTAACCCAGTACTCTCTTTAAATTTCTTACATGGAGGCAGTATGCACTCCTGTCATCTTGAGTTATCGTTTAAAACCCTGTAACAGTTGCGACAAGTGTTTGTATATGCTTTTTCTCGGTTACTGCAAAATTTAGTTTGGAATAAAAAATGGGAACTCAGAAAATTGCTTCATACCTTCTTTCACCAACTGCAGCAACTTCGTCATTGAAATGTCTTCCTCTGGCGAAATAAAAAATTTTCCCACGCCATTTCAATTGGATTTAAGACACAGTTGTACAATGGAAGTTGAAGGACAGTGTATCCATGAATTTCAGTTATTTTATTAAATTCAAATACTTTGTCTTCCGGCTTTTGTTGTTTAATTAAATCAAATAATTTTGTTTTTCTCATTGATAATTCAGCTTACACATTATTTTTTAACAACAATTCAATCATTTCTCATGTATTTGAGGACCTAGTTGGAGCTTTGTTATGCTCCTTGTTGTGACCTGAACTGTTGTCCATAAAAATAACACAGTTCAGTGACAGATTCAGAATTACTTTATTCGATATCCAATTTGAAAAATTTACGTAGTTCATTTGCCAATGGTAGTCCCCTGTTGCACATCCCACTTCATAAATTAACTGTGCATAGGGTAAAAACCCATCTTTTAACCCAATATTGACCACCATAATCTTATTGCTGCCGCTAATGTTGTCCACAGTGCTATCAAAACCAGGGCCCTACCAACATTTTCTATATGTACTATTGTTGTCCACCAAAGTTTCATCAATATAAAAAAATTTTCTGCCTATCTCTCTTAATTTCCTCACTTGGTTCAGGTACTTACATCATCAGCCAATTGTATCCACTCTCTCTACCAGAATCTTTCGTTTACTTGCAGATCTTTTCTAGGTAAATCCCATTTCACTCAGTGTCTTATGTAAAACATCTTTCTGCCAACGAAAATGGATTTTTTGTTTAACAGCAGTAAGTAATTTCTGCAATGTCAGCATTGCTTTTTGGTTTATGTAAAAGTCCTCCGTCGTTTCTCGAATGACCGATTTTGTGAAACTGACTATAACAATGAGTTTCCTCCCAAAAGTATTAATTTTCCTTCGTGACAATTCCAGTAAACCATGCAGTTTATTTTTGTGTTTCTTCCTTATGCGTCCTATTGTGGCAAGGCTGACATTTGCATAAACTGCTCTGGTTGGGACTGGTAATATTAGCCAACAGTTTTATGGTGTCGCCTCTTTATCACATGCTGTAATAACATTAGAGACGATGGAACGCTAGTTACTCCACAAATACCTCCTCTTCTTCGTATTCTGCACATTTTCTTGCAAATCAGGTCGATTATCCATCACTTCCGAATACTGAAGTATATCAGTAAGCATACAAAATTAAATGACCGACACTAGCAATTAAGATCCCTCGAACAGGACGATGTGTATCGCTGCACGCCGATCTACAGCGCTAGACAGGTAGTGGGCAATTGATTTTGGGTGCCCCTGTAGGTGAGTGGCAGAGTTCTTCCGGAAAACGCCACTTCACCCACCAGAAGTGCTGCTCACTCTTGAGTTTACTGACAGATTCTACCATAGCAAATATGTGAGTGGAACAAAAAATTACAAATGGCTTAAAATAGTCAATGAAAGCGAAGTACAAATGTGATATCTGTTAATTATAATGTGGGCCAATTACCATCAAATTAATTGCTTAATATAATGTGATCTTTCGGGAAAACTTTACACTTCACAAATAATGCCGTTGGCAGTGTTACATATTTTGTTAATAAAAGCTTGTGATGCAGAAGGTGGCAACAGAATTTATTTATTTATTCATCCATTCCCAGATCATGAGACACAGAACAAACATAAATCAAAACAGTAACACAGCACAGCAAAAATACTGTAATATGTCAGTATGTACATAAATGTAAGGTTGATTCACCAAACAGCTTGCACTATTTGCATTAGTGGCACTGTCTTGTTTCAAGTCTCTTGTGCCTCAAATGTTCTAAAAATTCTGCTAGTGAATAGAAGCAATGATCTAATAAGGATAGACAGATCAATTTGTTTATGATGTTCTTAATTGACTCAATATCTTTATGTTTATAAAATGTACATTGACTCATAAGAGCTAAAGAAATGAAGAATATAAACATGATTTTGACAACGAAAGCGTTATGAAGCCAGTCATATTTTCCATGCATGACACATGACATATTACATTTTATAGTATTTGTGTATGTATGTAAAGTTTGAAGGAGGTGTATTCTAACACATCAATTATTGTTATAATTACACAATGCTTCAATGGAATGACTAATTCACTCCAAAAATACATGCTATTTATTAATTTACTTTCAGTTTATCTGTAGTGACTTTAATGTAGGGTGGTTGCAAGAGTGCCTTAAAGAAGTAGGAGCTCTTGTTTTGTATACTTGCTGTAGTGTCTGTTCTTGCTACGAAAAAGTGAATATTTAGCGTTTTCAGTAGTCCTTTTCCTTAAAAGCGTCTCTTTTATTAGAAATCCCAATACTCGCGACGAAGGCCGAAATTTTGTTACATAAACATTAAAATATCTGCTTAAGTTTTCTTAATAATTTAAATTTCCATAAAACAAGGCAGCTGTTTGTTTCAGTAGTGTCTATTCTTACCAGAAAAGTATATTTAAACGCTTTAATCAATATTTATCAACACTGTTTGTGTTGTTTACTAGTTGACAGATGCGATGTAAGCATACAATTTCTGAGTTGTAAACGTTTAAAAACATATCGAAACAATCATTATAAGGTGATTTCTCTTAAACCAAAGTAACTACTAATTAATTCTTTTGCCACTATATCTCTAAATCAGTACGAAAACAGTGGCAACAACAGAAAACAATATATCGTTGTGTTTGTGTACTTCAGCCAATAACACGTTCTCGGCAAGTCTAATACATTCTTTACAGTTAAACTTAATTCTTCTAACGAATTCGACCATGAGTGAGAAATATATAAGATGTTATAGGATAGTGAGTAGGGTGATTTGTTGCCAGTCTTGTAGGAAATATTCTCACTGGGGAGTGGGAGGGAGGGAGGATGCAGTGGGGAGAACACTGGGAAAACAGAAGAGGCTCTCTCCTGGAACTGCAAAGATTGCAGTAGGAACATTTTAATTGGAGAACAGAAAAGGAAGCAAGGAAGAACTGATCAGAGTCAAGAGAGATAGAGGGGAGGACAATGGCTGGGAACTGACAGCTGGAAGGAAGAAAGGGAATGTGATATGATAATTTTATTATCAACACCAAAACAGTTACCTACCACTGCCAGAGTTAAGTGGAGAAGAGCCTCAGGTAGGACTTGGAGCAAGAAATGTACAATACATTTCAATTGATGTCTGGAAGCCTAGAAGTATACAAGGAGTTGGGAAGAAAAAAGAGCTGCTGGTAGGTAGTAACTGTGGGTAAGATGTAAGTCCTCAGGTACAGAAAAAATAGGGCAGCATACAAGGTCCCAAGCATTTTCAAACCAAGTACAGGGCTACATCAAGTGATGGAGGGCTTAAGGTCTTCATTTAAGGATTTCTCAAAAGATGACCATGTGGTGATGGTGGATGGGGAGGGGAACAGTTTGGACAGGAATGTGGCATATGACATAGGTAGTGACCTGGACAAGGCAGCTTCCCTGGCACCAATGCACACTTTGATGAACTGTTCCAGTGTCATGATCAGGGACACCTATATGGAGCTCTGAGCAGATTAACGTGGGGTTACCGATGGCACTGACGGTAGTCAGCTTCACACATGTTGCTGTCATGCCAGTTGGTGCTATCAATAGATGGTGTGTCATTAGAGACAGCCTAGACCTCAACAAGATGAGGAAAAGAAGATTGGTACAACAGATTCATCAAAGTATATGGGGTGGATCTCAGGCCAAGCATGGTGTAATATATGTTGTCATACATAGAAGAAGTAGACCTTTTTATTATAAATTCAGATAACAGATTCCTCTGACTAAAGAGTACTTGCAGCAGATAAAAAATTCTAAAACAGTCATTCACAATATGGATACTACATGTCATAAGAAAAAAAGAAACCATTGGAAGAAGTATCATGGGACAGTCCAGAGACTTAACAACCCATCATCAAAATCATACAATCAAGAAAACATAAAATACAGCTCTGTGAAGTTGAGATCCAATCTTTGAACTGCACACTAGTTTCTGTCACTGAGTACTGGTGTAAAGACACAGAAATCCAACATATATTATTATCATTGTATGAAAGGACCGACTGTTGCTGTAGGGCATTAAGTACCTCAGTTCCATGAAAAAGATTTGCAATGACACAGAGTTCTTAAACAGCTATTCTGAAAGTTGTGATGAAACTATCAGCGGTCAAGTATCCAATTATATATTTTTGATTATGAGAGAAGCAAGGGATCTCCCCCATTCTGGGCCAAGCTGCTGGAGTTGGTGGTCATATGTGAGTGAGGTGTGTTTGCTTGTGTGAATGAATTATGTGTGCTTCTGTTTTTCTGATAAAAGCTGTGGCTGAAAGCTTATGTTTAGGTGTGTTTTAATTGTGTGTGTCTGCAAAACTTTACTAGTAATCTTTGTGGTAAGTGGCAATATGTCTTTTCCTACATTGTTGATATTGCTACCTGGAGTTCCAACTGTTTGACTTTCGACAATGTATGTTAATAATGGGCCTGTGTTGTTGCATGCAACTTATAGAAAAGGAAACAGTGAGGGAGAATTTTGGATTGAGATTGAGATGTACAACTCCCTCATTTTAAGTAAAGGAACTGTAACATGTAGGAACCTCATGGACCTGATTTTAAAATATGAAGCAGCTTATCAATGGAAGTCACTAGTAGGAACAAAACAGACCTGGAAAAACTGTTACATCTATTATGACTCAAGATTCCTACTTATTACAGTTATTCATGTGTCTAGTGGTTAGGCTATTCATCACTGGCACCATGTGACGTTTTAAATATCATTTCTTTGGTCATATGATAATTACTACAAGGGTACGGCATCTTACAGCAAATACATGAGATGCCTCTCAGATTGGAGAAGTGAATACCCTATTCTCCAAGCAGTAAAGGAAATGTAATAAGTAAAAACAATGTAAGGAATCACATTCAATGAACTGAGAAAGTAATTGTAGGCCACCAAACCACAGTATTTGTGGACTGTTCTGTTACAGCAGTGAAGACACTGTGGGGATGTAGAATCACTGGCTCTACTCCCCGAATAACGTCATTGCCTGCAGCATGAACAACTGTATCTTTATCAGAAGAGTTCTCTATTGAATGCACTCTATGTTACATGCATTCTGTATATGCTCTGAGACTAAAAGTATTCACAGTAAGTGAGGAGAGTGCGAGTGATTGTTTATTGTCATATTACCATGACTCCTCCCCACTACCTACAACACCAAAAGAAACATGCACTAGCCCACTCTCAAAAAACGATCCAAATCCTGCACCTACAAGAGATCCTGTCATGAGGACATAAGAGTAGTGACCATGACAGCTAGAAGACTATGGAAGAAAATGCTTCAATGTCAAACCCTAGTGATTGGCATCCTACCAAAAAGCTAAATACTCCCCAACCCATTCAACAGCGATGCTTCAACATCTGAGTCTGCAAGTCCTGCTTCTCTTACCCCACTGATCAGTTGCACACTGTCACAATAGCAGGGGAGAAGTGACAAAGTAGCTAAAATTGCACTCATGTAATGGATTACAGATTTCACATATAGGGACTGAAGCCCAGGAAAAACCATTGTGTGTTTTTGTAAGGAACACTTTTGAACCTATTGACACTCCTGTGATGGGAGACTATAGCCTCCACTGACGAAAAGGCATTACATTACCAATGAGAGAGCAAAAGGTGGGCTGGCTGTATTTGTCAATGCCACATATCAGCCTTTACTGTGCCCTTAATCACCTCAGTTCAGGCAGTTGCTGTCATGGTACATGCCTATTTCACATCGCAGTGTCTTCCACCACATGATCCATGATAGTGAGACCCTCTAAGAGGTTATTGCACATTTCTCTCATATATTTTTACTACTAGAAGATTTTTATGCATACAGCGCAGTATGAAGGTGAGTGACACCTGACTGATGGTTTGAGAAATTGAGGGTCTCACACATACTGAAGATATCATTCTATAGTACACAATGTAGCTACCCACTTGAGCACTGCTACAGGGTCATCTACTACCATAGACCTATTCTCAGCCTGCATTCTCATCCTGATAGAAATTGTTGTGTATGTGATTTCTTCCCCATCTAAACCCACACATCAGATAAAGTAGACCCTCTGTCATTTTCGTTGATGGTAGATTTTTGTGTGTTCAGAGAGTGGTTAGGGTTGTCCAAATATGTTTCACATTTACAGCTCAGCAAAATTATTCTGTTATATTTTTAATTATTTTTTTCCTTTTTAACAAGAGTTTATCTAATAACTCAATGTTGTTGTTTATGAAATCTATGTAATCCTGAATGCTTTTATGATGCATAAAGACAGCCAACTGCCTGCCTAGTGCCCAGTTAGCCATTTTGGGCATTTCCACTTTATTTTTTCTGAATCCCCCAACCATGTGTCGGGGTAGGTGAAAATTAACCTCATTTTGCGCATATTTATACATAATTATTATGTACTGCTGCTTTATTTTGTTAAATAGTGTTATTATACCATCTCTATTATTTTGAAAACCCTCACTCTATAGTTAAAATGTCTGATTTCATTTCTGATTTATAATACTAATCAGATACAACACACACTGAAAACATAACAATGTATAACACTGTATCCCAGAAAGTTATTTATGTCAGTTCATAACATAATTAGCTGCAGCATACATGTGTAACTGTTATGCATCCTGTATTTAATGAAACATCATTTCTCAATGAAATGCTACAAAGACATCTATCAATGTACCTCAGATCATAATAAGATTAGGTTGACATAGAAACTCTAGAGGCAGTGAAGGAGATTATATAATTGAATTCTGTGTGAAATATTCATTTGCCAAAACATATTGAAATTAATTGCAGTAATGCAAATTTCTTCCCATGAAAAGAACTCATCAGTCTCATTATAACACTGGATCCAATATATTTAGTGAGTGTTGACAGTTTATTTATCGATAGTTAGCTTACATTTCTCTCTTGAGGTCATTCTTGGTGTTAAGCTTTTTCAGTAGATCACAACTGAAAATGTAGCTATCCTATTTCCCCATGAAAATTTTTGCATATCACCAAAAGACTTTAAATATTATCAATTACCTGTACTGTGAGACCCAATATTTTTATTTCAAAAATTTTCTGCACAGAAGCACAAGTTTCATCAATTGCATCCTTATGCAGTCAACATCTCGGATATTGGACATAAAGATGCATAACTTGAACCCCAGGCATTATGTGTAAGAACACAGAACATAGAAAACATTCTTGTTCAATCAATATCCCCTGACAAGAAGAAAGGGACCTGACTCCACTCTAACTCAATCTCCCATGGTATTAAGATATCCTGACTAATTGTTTGGGACTGATGACCTTCGCTGTTTAGTCCCCCTTAAACATCCCAACAACCACCACCACTAATTGTTCAATGTGTCATAAGCATTGGCATGATGGTAGGTGGCATCAGCTCTCAACTCAAGCAAGCAGCAGTACTCTACCACATGGTGGCCTGCACTTGGATTTCATTGAAGAAAACTAATAAACTGATTAGAAATGTATTCCAAGGAACTGCAAGATAATGAGATAAATGGTGTCTGTTAATCCTTTATTTGCTTATGTCACATACCAGTTTTTCCACTATTAAACATGAACAATAACCTAGCTTCATGGGAAGTGATATACCAATGAGAACCATTTGTGTTGTATACACCGCAAAAATGAAATCTTTCATAGTGTAATAGAGTGTACTAGTTTTGAAACATTAATGAAAAACGAAATCTGTGAACCAGCCTGAATCTGAATCCAAATACCACACCAGCTTTTGCAGAGTGGCTCTCTTGCCAATCGAGCCAGTCATCAAACATTGATAACCTATTACCTCTTTGCATATCTTTCCAAACAAAACAGTGGCTCTCTCCAAGACCTCCCAGGAAGAGCTTTAGTGAATGAAATGAGTGACGAATTCTTACTCACAGCCTAGGGGTTGTTTAACTGTCAAATTGAGAGAGATTAGGAGGGAGGTGCTGGGGATAAAATTGTGAACCACCTATGACGTGTGCTTCAGAGGTTCCATTTGTTTTCACCTTCAGTACATTTACATTGTGTAACATATTTAGGATGACCAGATTTTCCTGACACCATAGCACAGAGAATAGCATTTAATTGTGTAGGAGAGGCAAAGCAATAATGAAGATGCAAATTCTTTAATGATATTATTTTAGTGAATGGTTAAATTTCTATAAGTTATTAACACATCAGAGTAAAACAAATGTGAAGAACAAGCTGCATCTATCCTGGGACTCAATATCTGATGTTTCAAAAAGATCTTTGAAGGTGCAGTAATGTCAAAACAGTTAATCATTAAAAAAGTTTACGTGCAAATTCCTTTCACTTTGAAAACTGCAGACTCAATCATAGATTGTTAGATTTCTCACTAGTCGTACCAATGACATATCAAACGATATTTGAATACACAATCTGTGCTACACTACATGCCACAATTTCAATTGTTTATTTGGAAGGTAAACCATATTAACATTTAAAAATTGTAGAGTTTAGAACATTATGAACTACTTCCATACATACGGTACCAACAGTACAGTGAAATTATAGCATGATAGATACATTATATCTGGTATAAAATAATTCGAAGTTCACTGAGTGAACTTGGCAATATACAGCCAATCATTCAATTGCAGATACATTAGTACAAAATGAAATACCATGAATAGTAAAGTATTACAGAAACAGATTTCAGCTCGACATATAAGAATACATAGTTACATTGTGCACTAAATGAGAAATCCTCCTTCAATCATGATGACAGTGAATGAACAATCTTACATTACTGTAAATGACAAAAATAAACCTATAAGGGTTGAGAGTACTTATTTGTTTTCTCCTCCAGCAATTTTGATCTTACTTTCCAATCTATAATACATGCATGCATAGCCCACAAGAATAACAGTAATTATATAGAAAACATCCCAAGAATCTATCAACAGTGTCAGATTAGGACATTCTTAAGTTTAGGGCACTAGCCATGCCTTAGATGACAACTTCGGCAATTATATGTCAAGACTCAAACTACTTCAAGAAGCTAAAATTAATAACTTTGCTGGTGCGTTATATAACATCAGAAATGTTTCAGAGGGCATATTCATTGCGTGAATTATGCCACAAGAAATCTTGCACAATGATGAGGTTACCATTATTTGTGTTAAAACTGTCAGAAAGACAGACACAAATTTTCCTCTTGTACCAATCTGTTCATCTCAGAATAGCATTTACACCAATGTCCTCAATTATTTGCTGCATGTGTTTGAGTTAAACCAGCAATTAATGGTGGTAAGTCAAATGGGTGCCTTTAAATGCAAAGTGTGTGGGCAAAAATATAATTATGGAAAAAATCTGAAGCAGCATGTTTGCAAACACCATCAACAGGAGCTGCCTGTTACCACAAAAGGGCCTGCAGCTTCTCACCAAAGCTACATGTGTGATGACAATTTTTCTCTTAAAAATAATTTGTGTCACCACCAACAAAATATTTATGGTTTGTGGCAACAGGCATTGATCTTATTTGTGTTAAAACTGTCAGAAAGACAGACACAAATTTTCCTCTTGTACCAATCTGTTCATCTCAGAATAGCATTTACACCAATGTCCTCAATTATTTGCTGCATGTGTTTGAGTTAAACCAGCAATTAATGGTGGTAAGTCAAATGGGTGCCTTTAAATGCAAAGTGTGTGGGCAAAAATATAATTATGGAAAAAATCTGAAGCAGCATGTTTGCAAACACCATCAACAGGAGCTGCCTGTTACCACAAAAGGGCCTGCAGCTTCTCACCAAAGCTACATGTGTGATGACAATTTTTCTCTTAAAAATAATTTGTGTCACCACCAACAAAATATTTATGGTTTGTGGCAACAGGCATTGATCTTTAAGTGGGGATCATACACAATATTAAGTAGTTCTAAATAAGACTGGATATATCTTTTACAATTTGCTTATGAAATCAACATGAATTCCAAATACCTGCAATTTTTAAATGAAAATGAATTTTTACAGTGGAAAGAATAAGCTGAAAGTACAACACATTCAAAGTTTGTTAAAATGCATTGGTCTGTTAGCTCTACACATTATTATGGTTGCCATTGGTCAGATAACTTTATCTCCACAGGTAAAAGCACAAGACATATTAAATTACAGTCAGCAAGAAAATGCGCTAAGATAACTTTATCTCCACAGGCAAAAGCACAAGACATCTTAAAATTAGAGTCAGCAACAAAATGCATGAAAAGTGCCCTGCAGAGATGAAAGAAACAGTACACGAAGGTGAAACATACTAAGTAATTTTTTGTAGACCCACATTGGTCATAAGCAAGAGTGAAGCCACATGTATTGAGTTAAAAAGAATGGGACAGCTTAGGTATATATATTGCAATAGGAATTCCAATTGACAAAGCTCTAGACAACATATGAGCAAGTTTGCAGGATTCAAATTTCCACAGAATCCATTTGCCGGCTGAGTAGGATTTATGTAACATTGCAACAAGACCTGTCCTCCAAGTCAATCAGGCATCAAAATTATACAATCATTGTTAATGCTTCCGTAAAAGAAGTGAACTATGGTGCAAATATGGGTGGCATTTTAAAAACAACAACAACAACAACTTACTAGAGAACATCAAGAACTGAGGAGTGAAGGTTTCATAGTAATCATAATGACAAATGCACAATGCAAATGTTAACAAATATTCTTCAAACCCATGGGCTTAATGGGAATGACTAGAAGTTAGCACTGTATTAGTACTGGATGATCTCAGGTAAGTGTTTCCATGTGTTTTTCTGGTTTTGAACAGGAACTATGTGAAATCAGAGGTTGGACCACTTTGCCCCAATGTATTCATTTGTAATTTGATAGAGCCTAATAATTAGAACAGGACGATAGTAGCTCCCACAGCGAGTCTTTATTATACCTGGCATGTGGCTAGACCATGGTAAACTAATATAAGAGGAAAACTACCGATCTGAATAAAAGAAGTAAGGATAACCAGCTCATTAAATGATTGTCAGTGCTGAGAAATGTAAGAATTTCAGGAATCACTGCAAAAAGCACTGCAGAAGATCAGTAGTGACCCTGACACATCAGAATTCACTTTATACTTCAACACACACTGTGAGGGAAAAAGTGGCATATTGGGCCTATTGTCATAGAATATATGCTGGTCTCAACACCAACATGCACATGGAGAGTATGCATAGAATGTTAAAGGAGATACATGGCAATGTAAGGTGGATAAAATGACTGGGCAAAGGCATATATACACTGATGTCACCAGTTACAGCCGAGGTGTTTGACCGGCTTATAGTGAATGTAAAAGGGAAGGTTACAAGCAAAGTTCAGAATGTTTATCATAAGCACAAAACTAATAAAGAAACTGGACTGGCCTAATTAACAAGGTAGATGGTGACTGAGAAGTACCATCTACAACATCTTCAGAGGTATATATTGTTAAAGATAACATTGTTAGCTCTGAGTGTAAATTAAAATGTACTGATTGCAATGTGTGCATACATAGGTATAGTATGAATTACAGTATTAGATTCAATATGTATGAGCTATACATTTATGCTGTTTGTTGAGATGACAGTGTGGATGAAAATACCCTCGAAACTTCAGAAGTATCAAATTTATTGGTTACTGATGTTGAAGTAGACATGCAGTAAATGAGAGACAAGCAATTTTAGCCGAAGCAAGCAGAAAATCTATTTATAGGGCACTGGAGTGATCTTTGGATGAGAAACAGAAGCTTGTTTCAGTGTTTCCCAACCTTGTCAGTGGAATTAAATGGAATGAACTGCAGTTAGCTGAGAAAACTGTGTCATCCATCATGGTAAATGTAGGGTCTGAGCTCGAAACAATTTCTTCAGAGAAATAGATAGGAGCCAGAAAAAAAACTAATGCCACAGAGTAGGCTGTTTTCATTCAAGTAGAACACAGCATGTAACATTCCTTTGGCTGTCGCTGATGCTGAAGAAATCCAATTCTTAATGACTGGACCAGCAAATAAAATTCACATCAGGTTAGATACTAGATCAGATTAATACTTGTTTCAAAGATCATGAATACAACACGCTGTAATGATGTCGAATGCATCAGTTTAACAAAAGGTTTCTTTACATGACATTTTGTGTTTTATCGAGGAAAGTAAAGGAATTTTATAGAAGCACTATAATGTGGTGTATTACTACATGAATTATTGTTACTCATTTGGAGTGTTACTGTGGCAACCCAGCGATGCCAACAGCATTTCAGTCTCTAATTCTACTTATTATAGATGCCTTGACCCCCCAACTCTTAAGATATCCTGAGAGACTGAGTGATCTTCAGTTCTGGGATCAGATATGGCAGCTCCTCTCCAATCTTCTCCTGAGGCAGTTCTAGAGAACAGTGTGGAATGCTATCTTGAACTGAAAATGGTGGAGACATCTCAGGTCCTTTCAGTCTGCTTTCAGAGCAACACACTTTGGACTGTAAAGATTTAATTAGAATAAAGGCATGCCATATTGCTACGAAATAATAACAGCGTGAATAATGATTAGTGTCACACTGGGCTGAAAGCCAGTATCAAAAATTCTTATATTAACTAAAATACCATTACATATCCGACTTGCCATTCACTAGGCCTCATCCCAACTTATGAAGTGATGGAATTCCATGGACATTTCTGCTCCCCTTATGCCAGCTGGATAAGGCGAAGTGGAACCCAGTCCTGACCTTCTGAACTACACACGTTGAGGATATCAGCTGCTCTCCTCTTGAGGCAGTCTGAAGGGCCTGACTCAACATCAGTGCCAAGCTCCAAATGTGTGGGACTTCCCTCATTAGTCATTAAGACAGCTTAGTTCGTTCAGCATGTAAACATTTAATCAGAATTCAGACATGTCACATTGCTACCAAATAATAACAATGTGCATAATGGTTAATGTCATACTGGGCTGAAAATCAGTATCAAAAGTACTTATATTGTGCGCTATTAACTGCAGTACCATTACATACCTGAATTGCCATTTTCTAGCCTTCATGAGGCTGAGTGGATCCCAATCACCACCTGTGAAGTGATAGAATTCCAAGATCCTTTCCATTCTCCTTCTGGCAGCTAGGTAAGGCTGAGTGGATCCCAGTCCTCACCTTGTGTACTCCAAATGTTGGGAATATCAGGTCCTCTGTTCTTGAGGCAGCCTGAGGGGCCTGAATTGACACCAGTGCCAAACTCTAAATGTTTGGGACCTCCCTCACTGATCTGTGAGCTGGCATATCCAGACTGCGAGTAAACACTGCATTGAAGTTATACTGGTTAGAAGGAATATAATTACAACTACTAATCTGCCAACTCCAGAACTGCCACTTTAGAAATTTTGTAGACCTAACTGTGAGTAAATTAGAAAGTTTTAATTAGGGTATCTTCACATATTACACAGGCAGTCATCAGATGAAACACTATTACTTTAACAAACAGGGTTACTTCTTTAAAACAAACCATGTTGCATACCTTATGTGCTGGTCACTCAACTTCGGGTATGTTTATTCTCGCCCCGAGCTGCTAATGTTGCGAACTGGGACTGTACCCATTCTAGTGTTGAGGGTGCATAATCGGGACTGTAAGTAAATTATAAATCAGAAGGTAGCCACACTACGCTGCTAATTGAAAGCAACATTCTTACTATGACCTAATATGTCAATTTTAATGAACATGAGGTCGTTGGAACAGTGCCACAGACATTTGATATGATGGGTCCCACCAAGTGTTACCTGTGCTGTGCAGCCCATTTGATATGGCATTACCATGCTGCACAGAAAGAATGTGGTTCATGCCCAGTCCTGTAAATAAATTTTACATTACAATGCAGACACAGTAAAACAGAATATAAAGGTATTAATGTACAGAACGGATATAGAATTTCATTTTACTCAAATAATGTTATCGCCATTAGATTTATTTTATACACACCTGATGCATCGTGTTGAACAACTGGCTGCCATAACATAGTGCATGATTGCTCCACAACATGGAGCTGATTGTGGGTGTCAAGCCCTGCAAATAAATTTTATCTTATGAGACAGACAAATTGATGGCTACTGAAAGGTGGACTATACTCTACTGCAAGTAACTTTTAAATCAGAATCCAAACACGCTACATTGCTACTGAACAGCAAAATTATAAATATTACTTAACCTGACATCTTTATTTGGTATGAGGGCATTAGAGCAGTATGAGACACATTTGGAGTAATGGGTCCCATCAAGTGTTACCTGTTGCACTGTGATACACTCTTGATGTGATGTAAGTATGCTGCATGGCAACAATGTGGTTCATGTCCAGCCTGTTAATTAAATTTATATTATAACTCAGACATAGTAAAATAGAATATAAAGGTATCAACATACACATATAAATTCAGAATTTCTTTATGCTCAAATAATGTTATCTCCATTAGATTTACTTTATACCTGACGTACTATGTTGAAGAGCTGGCTGTCATAACATAGTGTATGATTGCTCCACAACATGGAGCTGATTGTGGGTGTCAACCCCTGCAAATAAATTTCATATCACAATTGAGGCAAAATTGGTAGGTACTGAATGTCAGCATACACTGTACTGCAAGTAACTTATACATCAGTTCCAAAACACACTACATTGCTACTGAATAGCAACATTCTAAATTTTACTTGATCTGTCATGTTTACTTGCTAGCTGATTGTGGGTGTCAACCCCTGCAAATAAATTTCATATCACAATTGAGGCAAAATTGGTAGGTACTGAATGGCAGCATACACTGTATTGCAAGTAACTTATACATCAGTTCCCAAACACACTACATTGCTATTGAATAGCAACATTCTAAATTTCACTTGATCTGTCATGCTTACTTCCTATGAGGACATTAGAGTAGTATCACACGTATTTGGAATGATGTACCCCATCAAGTTTTACCTGTTTTGCTGTGCTGTATGGCATGAGTATGCTCCACAGTAACATCATGATTCATGTCGAGCTTTGCAAATAAATTTCATATTATAATTCAGGCAAAATTGAGAGATACTGAAGAGAAATTTTTATATTAACCAAGAATTACATTCTACTTTGCCAATGTTCAACACATAAACATATCTACTCAATAAGTTGAAAATGATACATACCCTCATCCAGAAGTAATCTTATTATTTCCCAGCTTTCTTCAGCATCTGGAACAGCCAGAGAAATATTAATTGCTGTTTTCTCCTTGGTAGAAAACAGTCTCCTCTGTGGTGTAAGTTCTCTTTTCTGGCTCCCATCTGAAGCAACTGCTTCTAGCTCAAACAGCCCCTTGAAAGGTAACACAGCTTTTTTGGCTAAATGCGGTTCAGTCTCTGTCATTCCACTGACAGTATTGGAAAACACTGAAATAAGACTCAGTTTCCCTCTCTCACTGTTTCTCCCTCAGTGGTAGCTTCTACATCCACATCAGTACCCAGTACCTCTGGACTTTCCAGGAGATTTTAACCCACACTGTCATCTAGGTAAACAGTGTGAATGTTATCACACAAATTGAATCTAATACTGTAATCCATACATGTACAATAATACACTCCTGGAAATTGAAATACGAACACCGTGAATTCATTGTCCCAGGAAGGGGAAACTTTATTGACACATTCCTGGGGTCAGATACATCACATGATCACACTGACAGAACCACAGGCACATAGACACAGGCAACAGAGCATGCACAATGTCGGCACTAGTACAGTGTATATCCACCTTTCGCAGCAATGCAGGCTGCTATTCTCCCATGGAGACGATCGTAGAGATGCTGGATGTAGTCCTGTGGAACGGCTTGCCATGCCATTTCCACCTGGCGCCTCAGTTGGACCAGCGTTCGTGCTGGACGTGCAGACCGCGTGAGACGACGCTTCATCCAGTCCCAAACATGCTCAATGGGGGACAGATCCGGAGATCTTGCTGGCCAGGGTAGTTGACTTACACCTTCTAGAGCACGTTGGGTGGCACGGGATACATGCGGACGTGCATTGTCCTGTTGGAACAGCAAGTTCCCTTGCCGGTCTAGGAATGGTAGAACGATGGGTGCGATGACGGTTTGGATGTACCGTGCACTATTCAGTGTCCCCTCGACGATCACCAGTGGTGTACGGCCAGTGTAGGAGATCGCTCCCCACACCATGGTGCCGGGTGTTGGCCCTGTGTGCCTCGGTCGTATGCAGTCTTGATTGTGGCGCTCACCTGCACGGCGCCAAACACGCATACGACCATCATTGGCACCAAGGCAGAAGCGACTCTCATCGCTGAAGACGACACGTCTCCATTCGTCCCTCCATTCACGCCTGTCGCGACACCACTGGAGGTGGGCTGCACGATGTTGGGGCGTGAGCGGAGGACGGCCTAACGGTGTGCGGGAGCCCAGCTTCATGGAGACGGTTGCGAATGGTCCTCGCCGATACCCCAGGAGCAACAGTGTCCCTAATTTGCTGGGAAGTGGCGGTGCGGTCCCCTACGGCACTGCGTAGGATCCTACGGTCTTGGCGTGCATCCGTGCGTCGCTGCGGTCCGGTCCCAGGTCGACGGGCACGTGCACCTTCCGCCGACCACTGGCGACAACATCGATGTACTGTGGAGACCTCACGCCCCACGTGTTGAGCAATTCGGCGGTACGTCCACCCGGCCTCCCGCATGCCCACTATACGCCCTCGCTCAAAGTCCGTCAACTGCACATACGGTTCACGTCCACGCTGTCGCGGCATGCTACCAGTGTTAAAGACTGCGATGGAGCTCCGTATGCCACGGCAAACTGGCTGACACTGACGGCGGCGGTGCAAAAATGCTGCGCAGCTAGCGCCATTCGACGGCCAACACCGCGGTTCCTGGTGTGTCCGCTGTGCCGTGCGTGTGATCATTGCTTGTACAGCCCTCTCGCAGTGTCCGGAGCAAGTATGGTGGGTCTGACACACCGGTGTCAATGTGTTCTTTTTTCCATTTCCAGGAGTGTACTTGTGTATGCACACATTGCAGTCTGTACATTTTAATCTGCACTCACAGTTGACTCTGTTATATTCAACAATGTGCACCTCTGAAGACATTGTGTATGCTACTTCACAGCCACCATCTACCTCAGTGATGAGGTCCTTGTCCATTAATGAACTGGTTTTGTGCTTATTGCGAATGTACTGAACTTTGCTTGTAACCCTTCCGTTTACATTTGCACTGAGAAAGTCAGACATCTTGGCTGTAAGTAGCGACACCAATGTAGATATGCTTTGTCCAGTCGTTTTATCTTTAACGTCCTATGCATACTCTCCACATGCGTTTTGGTCTTGAAACCAGCATACATTCTTTGACAGTAGGCTCAACACTCCATATTTCCCTCATAGTGTGTATTGACATATGTAGGAAATTCTGATGAGTCAGGGTCACTACTGAACTTCTGCAGTGCTTTTTGCAGTGATTCCAAAAACGCACTTACACTTCTCAACATGGACACTGATTTAATGAACCAGAACGCCTCATTTCCTTTATCCAGATCTGCAATTTTCTTCTTGATATTAGTTTTCACACTCTTTCCACCTGCCAGGTACAAGAGTGTCCCATTTTAAGAGCTCTCATTATCCAGAACTTTGTCATATGGAAGTCCCTTTACAATATCTGTTGCTACAGTTTCCTGCTCTTTTTGACTCAGGGACAGGTGGCTTAAACCTTGTTTGTGACCAATGTGGGTCGACACGAAAATATGTACTTGGTATGTTCCACCTTCATGTACAGTTACTTTCATCTCTCCAGGGCACTTTCCATTCATTTTGTTGCTGCCTGTCTTGTGCCTTTACCTTTGGAGATAAAATTGTCTGACCGATGGCAACCATAATAATGTGTAGAACGAGTAGACCTATACATTTTAAAAAACTTTGAATCTGTCGTACATTCAGTTTCTTCTTTCCACTGTAAAAACACATCTCCAGTTGAGGATTTCAGATCATCAGAATTCTTATGAATTTCATGAACAGTTTGTAAATGAACTATCCAACCCCGTTTTGAACTACTTTCAAATGTGCATGATGTACATTTAAAGAACAATGCCCTTTCCTGTAACCTATGAATATTTCTTTGGCAGCAATACAGTTTATATTTAAGAGAGAAAGACTTGTCACACTCATAGCACTGAGAAGAAGCTATAGGCACTTTAGTGGTAACAGGCGGCTGCTCTTTATGAGTATTAAGTCAGCACATTGAGCACACTAAGAGATTATTTAGCGATGAAACGCAACCCACACACAAAAACAAGATATAAAAAAATAAGACAAGATTCAAAAAATTAAATCAATAAAAATTTAATAGAACAATGAACTCTAGATCATGTAATTTATAATCTTTATTTTTAGATCGATTCATTTCTTTATACTTTAGTTTAAAATCACCATCTTTAAAAAATTGGAAGTCCCAGTTAGTTATTATTCTATTGAACCTGTCTGGAAAAATAATTTTAAATTTATCATCAAGCTCCACACAAATGTTCTCCCCATATCTAGTTTTTAAGCGTTCATAACCTGTAATGTACCTTTTTTTAAACAAATTAGAATTGCTTCTATTATTTAGATTCTCCAGTAGAGTGTCCATTTATATAGAATAAAATTTTAATAACCTTTTAAATTTTTTAATCTTATAAATATGGGTAATGTATGGGATGAATTTAAATTTGACTTTCTTGTCAATGCAGATAAGAAAATACGAGAGAGACAAGTTGAATGTAATATTTCCAACGAATATTTTAAACCATCTTTAATTATAGAACATTTGAAAAGGCGGAACCATGATGCAAACATAAGTGATATAGAAATATAGCAGAAAATGGAGAACTCAGATTCTCTTTCTTATGACTGTAAAAGTAATAGTGAATCATAATTTACCTATAAATAATTTAGGAAAAAGATTACAAAATTACATTAAAGACTACTCATTATTTTTAAAAGCTTCTTTTATCATACTGAAATGAGAATGCTTTCTTATTCTTTCTGTTGACTAGATTTTTTAGCATCAACATCTCTAGTGATCTAATTGTATTCTAACTGTGTCTTTTCATTCACTTCACTTTTGATTGATCTTATCGCAGATTCGCCATTCAGCTTTTGGATATTCTTATAGTTTAAAGTGAAGCCGCCCTTACTTTAATCTCTGTTTTTTTATCATGTTTCTAATAATAGTAACTCTTTGGACCAGTTGAAGCCCAATCTGTAATCCAGTTATTTCCTAATTCATCAGTCCATTCAACTGACACACAACCTGTTTCCACAGTATATCCTCCATCATCAATATATACTACAGAATCAGTATCAAAATATATAACAGATTCTCCTAGTTTATCTAACATACCATATAATCTAGGTCTTGCATGTGATGTAGAGAATGCAGCTATAAAAATATTTGTAGCTGTATTATTTTCCACACAATAATCCTTTAAATGAACTTCATCTGAACCATACTGTCATTAAGAAAACTTATATCTATATTATCTAATAGACCGTGCAATAGTAACTCATAAAAACGCTGTTAATTTGTTACTTACTTTGTTTGATTCATATTTTGATTTTGCCCAAATTTCTCCCACAATGAATTAAAACATATCTTAGCATCTGTTCGTTTTCCTTCATTTTCTTTCATGCTATCAGGATCTAAGTCAATGTCTAATTCCTCTTTAACTGTTTTGGAATACGCTTTGCCAGTTTCAAAATCATGTGGACTGTTCTCTATTTGCTTTTTCAGCAAATCTTTCACATAATTTTTAAACAGCATATTGCTTTTATTTTTAAAATCCCAAACTTTATACCCATTTACAATTTCATATACTTTATTTACAGCTTTCTTCACTTCATCAGTCATACAATTATGAATAAAACTTCTTTCTCATCACTGTGATTGCATTTATCTATTTTTTCTTGAGCACATTTGATGCACAAAGGAAACAACAGTTTCTCATTTTTATCGATTTGTATATGTGCAGACAAAACAGGCTGATACAGTCCTCTAGACGCCAATACTTTATATTTTTTAAAACCATACCAATTTTTAGAATAATATCTTGGTCTATATACTTTTCTTGGATTTTGTTCAGGATAAAAGTCATAAAATTGCACAATAGGATAAAGACTACATATGTCAATATATTTTATATATGTGCTAACACCATCAGCTTTAGCCCTTAATTTTATTGCATTTGTTCGACCATCGTGAAAAGCATCTCTGCTATTCAATGGTTCAACAATTTAAGGTAACTGTTTTAATTTCTAAAACGTTTTTATATTCTGCTGAGTTAAGCCAATCACATTCCCACATCGTTACTAAATTGTATCCTGCATTTCGTATTTCTGCACTTCTCATTAAGGTCTTTTGATAAAGGCCATCCATTGTTTCTTTATTTCTATTGTTAATTGTCTCACTATTGAAACATTTATTAGAACCATGCCAGAAACAACTAAGGTATGGATAAACAGTATTAGTTTCTTTATTAACGCCATCTACTTTTGCACCACTATTCTTACTTCACCATAATTAAGAGCATGTGAGATATTGTAATTGCTTGAACTGTTTAGACCAAGCTATGGATTCTTTACTATAATTCTCTTTCTGTTGTTTATCCAATACACCAATTGTATTTTCAAGTAAATATTTGGATCTGTAAACAGTCATGCAAACCCCAGAGAAGATTAAATAACAGAATGGGTCTATATTAGCTATTTCTAAGAATTGTTTTCTCAATTCTAAACAGCCCCTTCTTCAAATATCTACATCAGAATTACAGTATTCAACAACTTCTTCATATTGAAGACATAATTTTCATTAACTCTTGAGGTCTGCCATTTGAAAAATGCTTCTCTATGTTTTGGCTTCATAGTGTCCACACAATAATATTGATCATCTGGAATAGGTCCTATGTAATTTTCATTTTCTTGTGTATGGAACAAATGATGGAAGCAACTCTTCTTCAATTCTTTCAAATCAAATGTTTTTGGAAAACTACTAAGAGGGCCTTGTACAAATTACTGCTATCTATAATTTTTAGGCCTAACTGTTTGGTCTCCAATAATGTCAGTTTTGTTCCTGTGTAGACAGTATATAGCTTTATTGTATTTTCAGCACAGTACTTCAAAATGAATTGGGAATCGTAACCTTTTGCATAGTGAGCTATGAATGTTTAATAACTGTTTTTTTTTTCAGATATCAGCTACCTACATAATTCTCCATTTGTCTTAAATTTATGAACAGTATCTCCATTAAAATTGTGAACAATTGTGAGATTCGAAATATGTATACAAGCTTCTTGAGCTTCATAATCAAACCACATGTATCTTTCTGTATAGGTACAATACACTCTCTTAGAAAATCCATCTTCACAGCATTTAACCTGTTAACCCATAACTATTTTATACCATATGAAGCATTGCTAAACAAAAAATCTTTGAATCCTCCATTAATACAACAACCATCTTTATCACAATTTGGGCAATCTTGCACTATAAAATCCTCACCAAATTTTCTTTCACAAATACCTCCTTTTTGCATATTGTATTGCTTGTAACATATACGATTTCCAATTGTGACTACTTCTTTAAAATTCTTGAAAATTTAAAAACAACATTCATATTTTGAGATCCCAAACAAATTTTTTTACAGCCCTTACATTTATAAGCTGTGTTACAAACTTCTTGGTTATTGTTTAAGCATTCTTCATTATAACAGTATTTTGCACTTTTCACAGTATATCTTACTTTCCTTGGTTTCATATTCTGAACCTTTGCATAGAATTCAGATTTTTCTTTCTATTATGCAATTATGTTTATATTTGTTGTTATATGATTTATTACAGTTATCACAGAAATATAATGATCATAAAGAAGCTGTCATACTGTTAATAACATCAAAATGGCTGTGATCTTTATACACATATATCTTTATTTCTTTCTTGGGACCACTACTGATAACTGAATTGAAATTCTCAGTACATACATTTATTTGGATATCCAACAATTCTCCAACGTTTTTAATGTCATCTAGTGTAAACCGTTCTTCAGCTTATTCACCCATATGATTACATAATATGTCAGTTAGTACTTCTTGTAATTTGTATTTATATCCTTCTCTAATTTGCTTAATATCGTTTTAGTTAGTTCTCTGTCCAAAATATTATTTGTATGGTGTGTTAGTTCAACAATTACTGCTCTAGGACAACACAAATTATCATCTTTTTTAATTCTTGTGATACATATTTTAGCCTTTTTGTCTTCAGCTAGATTTATTATTTTTTTACCTTGGCCACCTCTAGGAACACCTATCACTTGAATATTAAATGAGGTATCTGCTATATCGATAGTCTCATCAGATCTTAAAATATCTCTGATTTTATTGCACAAAACTTGAACAGATTCTCCAGTATTACTAAATGCTTTAATCGTGTGGTAATTGGATAAAACATTGTTGGTTGTTATATTCAACTTATCTCCTTTCCTAAAATTAGTTCTCTTTTTAGCTACATCTACCATAGAACTGAATGCATTCGTTATGCAATTTGTTTTATCACTGACAGTACTGAGTTTGGAAAGATTGGAATCATTAATACCGATTTGGTAGTCAACAGACCATACTTTCAGTTTTTGATTAAATCTCGATGGCTCAGTCTCTTTTTTTGCTCAAGTAGTTTGCTACTGAATGGATAAATTTGATCTGGTCTCACTATTTTTTCTTCTATCGGTGGTCGCGCTTTTTCAATAACATCATCATCAAATTTGAAAACATAATTTATATTAGGTACTCTTTTCGGTCTTGATCTAGTCTTTTTGAATAATTCTGGATGAAATTTCAACTCTCGTAACTGAGTAGCATTAACTAACTCTGATTTCTTTAATGTGCTGTATCCTTTAATACTAAGATTTTTAGCTCTAGCTTTGAGTGCACTTACTTTCAAATTCTCGGGAGTTCTTGTAGGAGGAGGTAAATTAATTGAAACGATTAAATTAACTAAATAATCTTCTTTAAATCTGTTCCAAACTCGTAAGTTATTCCTTCTGCAATAATCATGGAGTTGAGCGACTGTAAACTCTCTCAGTGAGGCTTCCATTTATTAGAGATAAAAACATTAGCTTTACAAACAATGAGAGTTTCAGAATATACTGTCTTCATTTTCAATTATTTTGATGTGTCTATTTGTCAGTAAATGTTTTTGAAAGCACTTTTGACTATTTCTTTTCCACACTTACACACTATTTTCTTCTTCCAAATATCTTCTAGTTGACAACTCTTGTATCTACTTCAAAGCTTGTCCCTAATCCACGACTGAAGTAAAAACAACAAAAATCTTTAATTTCTTGATAACCAATACATTTTTTACAATGTGCCTCACTTTGTTGTTCCCTATTTAACTCCTGTTGAGAGTAAAAACAAAGAAAATCTTTCATGTCCTAAAATTTTTCCAAAGGGTTCTTGAGATAAACTATTTAAAGTGTTCTATTTTATTATTATATGTGTTTCTTCCGAGCATTTTAACACATTCTTTACACACATGTGAATTTTTATCCTTTGTATATTAATGTGAATGAAAGTTACCAATTGACTCCTCCACTTCGCATTTTTACACTTTTTCAAAACTTCTATTTATTGAAACAATTTTTTCATTAAATTAATTAAAAATATTACTTAATAAATGAATCCTCTCTGTTGTTGCTGTCTTATAGAAAGTTGCACAGATAAAGTATTTACAATCTTAAATTTCTTCCTATCATTAGTATTTTTACTGTGTATTTTTATCTCGTTTTGCAGTGGATTACACACTTCATGAAAGAGAAATTGTAATCTTTAATGACACACTCTTATGGATATTGTCAGAGTGGCAACCTTTGCACTGAACCTTGACTGTTCATCCCCTCTGAAAATTCAGTTTTATGAATTGCAGGTGGTAAAGACTTACTGTGTGAAAAATTTTGTATTTTATTTAGTATGGAATTACAGGATCAATGAGCGTCAGTCCTGAAAAATTAACAGAGTGCTATGGAATTTTTATTCTATATAAATGGAGTTGATTCCATCAACATCAAATACATCCGCTACTGTTGTTGAATTATCTATCATGAATATACTAAAATTTATTAACCTCAATAACTATCAGCTAAATTTGGGAAGCTGGTTTAGAGATATTTGGATTCCTTTATTTGAAGAGAAAATTGTGTTAATTACTAATGATATTTTGACTTTTTTGTATAGAATTTCAGGAGATAAAAATCTGACAGCTGAAAATTTTAGACAAATAAAACGAGAATTTCTTAAGTAAGGAATTTCAGGTTCCCTAAATTCCAGGGCCTGAATTTTTAGACTCAGCATGTTTAAAAGGAATCTCAGTGCGTAAATATGTAAACACTGCATCTTTAAGAAGAAATAAAGGCCATTATCTCGAATTTCTCAAACAAAATGGTATTCCATGTACACAGTGCTACAGCGTTCTAATTTATTTACTATATTTTTATTCTATATAAAGGGAGTCAATTGTAGACTACATTAACAACAAGCTTACATATAACAACAAGCAAGTTCTTATGATTACTCATGAAAATAATGATCCATGGTTAAAAGCAAAAGATGCTGCTGAAATATTGGAATATAAAGATACTGACCAAGCAATTAGAAAGAATATAGATACAGCTGAGACTAATATGTTAGATATTTTGAGACCTGTCCAGCATATGGGCCTAACTCATAATGAAAAAAGAACAATATTTATGAATGAAACTGGATTGTGTTGTTGTTTTGGTCTTCAGTCTTGAGACTGGTTTGATGCAGCTCTCCATGCTACTCTGTCCTGTGCAAGCTTCTTCATCTCCCAGTACCTACTGCAACCTACATCCTTCTGAATCTGCTTAGTGTATTCATCTCTTGGTCTCCCTCTACGATTTTTACCCTCCACGCGGCCCTCCAATACTAAATTGGTGATCCCTTGATGCCTCAGAACATGTCCTACCAACCGATCTCTTCTTCTAGTCAAGTTGTGCCACAAAATTTTCTTCTCCCCAATCCTATTCAATACCTCCTCATTAGTTATGTGATCTACCCATCTAATCTTCAGTATTCTTCTGTTGCATCACATTTCGAAAGCTTCTATTCTCTTCTTGTCTAAACTATTTATCGTCCATGTTTCACCTCCATACATGGCCACACTCCATACAAATACTTTCACAAACGACTTCCTGGCACTTAAATCTATACTCGATGTTAACAAATTTCTCTTCTTCAGAAACGCTTTCCTTCCCATTGCCAGTCTACATTTTATATTCTCTTTACTTCGACCATCATCAGTTATTTTGCTCCCAAATAGCAAATCTCCTTTACTACTTTAAGTGTCTCATTTCCTAATCTAATACCTGGATTATATTCTTTAATTTTAAAATCTAAAAAAGAAGATGCTAAACAATTTAAAAGATGGGCTACTCATTATGTTTTGCCATCGATTACAAAGTATGGTGAATAAAAATTACAAAATACAGCCAATTATTTAGAGAATAAAGTTGACAGTAAGAGAAATATGTTAAATGTCGTTAGAAATATAATTCAAGAGAAAAATGAAATTAATGACAGTCATGCCACTCCTCCAACCATGAATCGTGGAAACCATAGCGAATTTATTTTAATCAAGAAAAATCATGTTTGGGAATATCCATATTATGTTATAAGAACTTAAAATTGTTCCATAAATTCTAGATTGAATGAATTACAAACAGATTATCGAGAAATGGAAATAACTTTGAGAATGAGAAATCTGTATAATTTAATGAAAGAAAGATTACCAACAATTTCTCAAGAAAATCATTTCGATACGAGTTTAAATGAAAATATTCTTATAAGAGACATAATGAACATTAAAATAGATCTACTCTCTGAAAATTTTTACTTTTTTGTATGGAATTATAGAGTGCAAAAATCCCCCTCTACAGGAATCTGATTATCTTCTTTAAAATCTGAATTAAACATCACTTACGATTTATAAGATAACAATATTTTTATTTACCCAACTATTCACAGGATATCCTTTCTCAAAAAGTCCTTCCAGTTTATTAATTCTAACTTTATCTCCTTTTTTAAACTTCTCTTTTTCATTAGGCACAAATGTTTTGGGTTTCTATTTCTTTTCATTAATTTCTATTGGTTTCATTTTTATAACTGAATGTTTTGTGTTATTATATTCATCAACTAATTTCGAAACTAGTTCAAACGATTTATAATTTTCTTGAAGACTAAATTTCTTCCACATCTTTTCTTTAAGTGTCCTGTTAAATCTTTCAACAACAGATGCTTTTAATTCTGCAAAAGTTGAATAATGATTAATATTGTATTTCTTCATCAATTCTTGAAAATCTTTGTTATAGATTTCTTTACCATTATCTGTCTGTAAATTTTTTGGATGCCTCGACTTGAATATTTTTTTCAGTAGCATCAACATCATTCTTACCTGTTTCATCTTTTAATTGACATTCGTAATCCTTCTACCTTTAGAGCCAACGTAACCTCTAGTTACTTTAAATATAGTATTAAATTCTTTATGAAATAGTTTAATTACATTATTTATTTTGGATCTGTTCTGGATTTACAATCTTTTATTTTCCATTTATAATGTTCAAATTTTGAAATTAATTCATTATTACTTTTGGCTGAAAATCTAAATCGTTATTGACCTTATTACCATAAATGACCATTTATTAAAGTTAAAATCCCATTAAACTTGTAATTATTGGACAGCACTTTAAATTCAAATAGTCATACATGACCACAAATTACTTCATTACAATTTTGCATTATCTCAGCATTATAGTACAGATCTCTTTTCCCCAAATAACTAACTAGTTTCATTGATTTATTAGCGCCAAATGAATCAAAAACAAATTTTATATCTTTATTCTTATAATAAAAGTTCCAATGAGAACCATCATGATCAGTTGTATCTGAATTAGGTATTCCAGATTTGCATTCTCTAGAATGACTTCGTAATTGATCAGTCATAAAAACGCCATGAAAGTGTTTAATTTTTAATTTGTTTGAATCAATTTTTCTATATCGAAAATACCTAATGCATTACAATAGAAATCTATACTTTTTAAAACTCTTTTAGATACTGCACCTTTCTTTTCTATTGCTTGATTATGTCTTTTCTGTTCTGTCAATTCTGCATCAGCTTTTTTCTTGTTTATTGCTGCGTTTGGAAGTGCTGCAGATCCACCAGCAAGTGAACCAGTAGTTGCTAGACATGGTAATGCAGCCAAAAGTAATGGTAAAAATGCAGCTTCATGTTTTGTTAATAGAGTTCCTTCCTTCTTTGTGTTAGATATTCAATAACCTTTTTCACAAGAGGAATACCTAGTGTAATGAATGAATTACCACCAGTTTCTTCTCTTTTTTTTCTTCTTTGAGCAACAGATAAATATGGTTCAATACTGTCAAATGTTTTTCATTCCAGTCTTTGGCGATGACCAGTTTCAGTCCATAATGACCATCCTCAGATCTATTCTACACCATGTCCTAAAGTGATAATGCCATAATGGCATCATCAAAACATGTAAATATAATCAGCATAGCATCGTCACATAGATCTAAAATAAGGTGTAGAGTAGGCCACATCATCCACACAGTCATTATTGGAACTGGCTACTGAAGCACAGTAGCTACCAGAAATCTGTTTCTTACATCCTACCTAGACGTCGCTAGTGTGGGCTTGGATGTAGTCATCATTTGCGCAAAAACGTAATCTGATAAAACCACATTAGGTAAAATGCATGTAGCAGACTTTTAAATATTGATAGCTATTATAGAAACGAATTGTGATACATTAAAAGACGAATATAGTTACCCATATAAAATTATTAAAAGGAAATATAAGACGAGAGTAGGTCCGACCCTTTTATGGTGAATTTACGGTCAAAAATTAATATACATGGTACATTGCCTGTAGCAACCTATAAATTACCTGTGAAATATAAAATGTCTATATGACAGCTGAAAAAAGACAGATCAAAGATCAGCGCCCTCTGTTGGGTCGGCTGCCAGAATGTTTTCGGGCGCACACTGATCGTCAGAACTTAACCATTAGACGGTTTTACATACATCCCTATCTGTCTCCCACAGAAAACGTTTAAACAACATACTGACAGTCAATAAATAAAGTTATATAGTCTGGCCATACATTCCATGAATAGGTAGGACATAATCAGTTACAGGATTAGAGCGACTAATGTATGGAAGTAAGGCAAATGCCTACTGTTCTCGACGTAAATTATCAAGCAAGCTAGGTATAAATACATGAGTCATTATTTGGTTATCATAGGACGTTATCAAACAAAGCGAAGTAGACGTTGGGCATAAAATCGGTTTGTCCATTGAGTACCCTAGTGGGCTCATGCTCTTTGGATTTGTAAATCTCAAACTCGTCCAACAAGTCGAGAGCGCATACAACTCTCAATATTGCGTACAGTGTGGCTGGTTTCTGCCAAATGCATTCCCAAAGCAGTTTTGTTATATGTATGCAAATGCTCCATGAATCTTATTTTAAAAGTCTGACCGTTATAAAATTTGTCATAACTACTACAAACGATCTTGTAAACACCAAAACCGTCAAATTTATCAGAGTCCTTACTAAGATTATGTTTTACACTGAGTTTCAGAGTGTTGTTAACTTGAAACTCACATCTAACCTTGGATTTACTCAAATACTTTTCTATTTGTTGGGACATTTTTCCAAAAAAATTCATTGGAATAGTTTTCAGGTTTTCTTTATTCTTTCTTTTTTCTAGATAATTGTGGGTCTGCTTACTATTTACTTTCTGTTGTTTTATCCTATTTTATGGGCGCATAATATCATTAGCTGAGAAACAGTTGGCTACTGCAATTTACCTTAATATACTAATTTCTTGGCGTATTTCGTTGTCGGCCAATGGTAACCTAAAAAGTCAGTGGAGGTGAAAAAGGCCCTTTTATATCGTGGCAGAACGCATGAACTGGCTCCGATAATAGTTCCTGAACATGTAGGCTTTCTGAAAATCGAAAATTTATGTCTATTATCAACCTTCTTAACGGTAAGGTCTAAATAGTTAGTGGAGCCTGCTTCTTCTATTTCTGTAGTATACGCTATATTTTGGTGCATGCTGCCTATGGCTTGAGCAAATGCGGTAACATCATTCTCGTCCCCCTCTAACAGTAACAAGATGTCATCGACATTACGTTTATAATATATAGCCTTGTCTTTCAGTCATGGAAATATAGCAAAGAACTTACATTCTAAGTCGTTCATGAAAATGTCTGCTAACGTACCATCCAAACTGTTACTAATCCCAAGACCATCTTTTTGTTGCTATATTTTGACATTGAAGGTAAAATAGTTATAAGCTAACGCAAATTCTAAAAGTTCTATTAATTCTGTGTATTCTGCAGTACTAATCTTGTTATGAGTTAGCAGATTACGTTTAATGATGTGAATCATTTCCTTATCGGGCCATTACTGAACTGTTTTTCACCCCAAAATTGGCAGAGAAAGTGTACACTGCTTTCAGTTTGTTGTTAAGAAACTTATTTAGTTTACAACAAAAGAAGGTAATAAAATTGTAGTAGAATCTATGGAAATTCGTGTTCCTGTCGTAAAGTATGAACCAGAATATTCACTAGAGCTAGAAGGAAAAGACGAAAAAAATCCAAAAATTCCAGTTATTTTCTTTGAATCACAAACAGCTGAAATAGCCAAATTAGAGGGGAAAAAATTTTGAACTATATATTACTAATTATTATAAGTCTTCAGAATTTTATATGCCTTACTTTATTTTCGTTGTTTTACAAACTAAACGAAAATATAATCAACCAACTGATTCTTCTTTATTCGATCAAGTTAAATTCCAAAATACCAATGTGACCAAAGCAAGAAATGAAGTTTTTACTCAATAACTTTGGAATCCTGATCAGCCAAACGATTATCTGAAAGCATATGATGATTTCCTCGATTTTAAGACAGTCACTCAATTGAATGACGATGTCAGTGTAAATCCCTTCAGCTTTATTGAGAATTATCCTATTTTTGTTATAAATATGTCTAGGAGAATAAGTGTTAGCCACACAGAAAACCATGCAGCTCGTTAGAATGAAATTACAATGAAATGAACACCCTTAGCTGCTTAGCTGCTTCCAGGCGTTGACATACGTCAATGGGGACAGATGAAAATGTGTGCCCCGACCGGGACTCGAATCTGGGATCTCCTGCTTACAGGGCAGACACTCTATCCCTCTGAGCCACGGAGGACACAGAGGATAGCGCGACTGCAGGGATTTATCTCTGGCACGCCTCCCGCGAAACCCACATTCTCATCGTATTGTCCCGCACCACATTCGTAGTGCCCTCGCCCTTTATACTCATTACTCGCGGCGCGTTGCCGATTCCCGAACTCTCAATTTGTGAGATCAATTCAGGGTGTTTGGAAACGACTGGAAAAGGCAGGAAGACTAAATGAAGCAGAAAGGTTGTTTACCGCAGTATAGAGTGGGGTAATGGGTAATGCTGTCCAGCCCCAACATGCAAAAAGGGAAAATGAAGAAGTTCCTCACGAGGTATCAAGGGTCATACCGAGTTGTTGAAACCACATCTCCCATTAATGTTAAGCTTCAGCAGCCAACTAGAACAACGATAGTACACATTGAGCGGTTACGGCCATTTAAGGTTTGCCCAGATATGACTCCAGGCATGTCACAGGAAGGAAAGAGGAAAAAAGAGAGAGTGAAGATAGGTGCTAAGCACAGAGAATATCAGGAAGATAGAGTACAGCATGAAGTAACATATGCTTTGCGATCCAGAAAGTAGTAGAGTATTTGGAGTTTTTTTTGTGTCATGTATCATTGGGTTTGCGTAGAGTAATTAGGCATTGTTTTTTCGTATATGTGGTTTCGAGTATTGTGAGTCTGCTGGGGCAGCAGTCTTTTAAAGAGGATGGAAGGGGAATGGTGATCCCTGTCCTCAGATTACTGAAAAGAGAAGTGTAGCGCCTGACGTATGTGCAGTGTCCTTGGAGGAGAAATCAAACACAGTTCTGGAGAAAAAAATACGTCGGAGGAAAAACCGTAATAAATGTGTGTTGTACGGTGTCAGAGTCATACGATTTCCTGTTTAAATTTTTAGTTATCGACAGTGCTGGGTTAGGAAAGTCCTGTTTATTGCACCAGTTCATATAATGTAATCAGGATGAAAGTAGTCACACAATCGGTGTTGAGTTTGGATAAAAAATAGTGGATGTTAGAGGAAAGCTGTGAAGCTACAGCCGGTCATGGTGGCCATGCAGTTCTAGGCGCTCCAGTCCGGAGCCGCGCTGCTGCTACGGTCACTGGTTCGAATCCTGCCTTGGGCGTGAGTGTGTGTGATGTCCTTAGGTTAGTTAGGTTTAAGTAGTTCTAAGTTTAGGGGACTGATGATCTCAGCTGTTAAGTCCCATAGTGCTTAGAGCCATTTGAACCATTTTTGTGAAGCTACAAATATGGGACACATGCGTGGTGCAGTTATTTTTAGCCAGGTGGAAAGGAATATACTGTCCAAGGGACATCGTGGAACCAAAATTGAGCTTGCAACAGGTCGGAATGCATTGGATTTTCTCCACCTCCAAAAACTAGGTAGTAGTAGGAAGTTGGTTTGAGCGGGGAGTATTTGCAGAAGCGAAACGTATGGAGCTCGAGAGGAGCGGAATTCTAATCAATGGAAGTAAGTGTAACATAATAGGACCAACCTTCCATCTGCCAGCGTCAGTTTCAGGAGTCACGCAATTGAATGTTACACAGCCACAGCTGTACTGGCCAGAAGCCACTTTAGAGATTTTGTCAAGGCAGAATCTGACCTTGTTAAATCAAACTTTAGAGCCAGTTCTGTTGAGATCCGTAAACCAGTTCATTTTAGAGCAAGAGGGGCGCATATCAGCCGAAAACTTGTTTAACATGTCGCTCAGTATAGGGAAAGGCAACAGCAAGGAACGATCAATCTGAGCACCTCTGTGCCAAGTGTCATCGCAGCCTTAACTTTGCTATGTGTTGTTTTCTTTCTGATCAGGTGGAAAGCTAATTCTAAGAGGGAACCAAGGGTAGTCAAAATCCCAGTGGATTAGATATCTAGAGTGTGAGACGAGTAGGTAAGGGGTAAGTGGTCGTCCAGTAACGAATTTTTACGTTTTGTTTCATGTCATGGTTTTAAGAGGGCACTAGACCACTTTTAAGTTTTCTAGTAGTAAGGAAATATGCCATAGGTGCCAACCCAAACAAGTTAAGAGCAAGTTAAGGGTCGACCCGGGGACTGGGTCTTTCTGAAGAGGGGAATAATGTAGTGGCACCACAGTTTAGGATAGGGAAAGGTAGTTTTGTGCAGTATTCTGAGCACAAGTTACAGCCAGGTGCGAGCCAGATTGCAGTGAGTTACGCATACTTACAGTTGCGAAGTAGAATAGAGGCCACAGGGCCGCCGAATTGCTGAAAGAGCATACATAGCTGTTTTATTTGTCTCAAGTCGCAGGCAGAAGGGGCCCACTGGCCAACCTAGCGTGCTATGAGTACATGACACAAAGGGGCGTGCATGGCGAAACAGAGGCGCACTGCCGAGTATAAATAGGTGCCATTTTCTTACGATATTCATTCAAGTGTGGCAGCTCTCCTGGATGGCGGGACGTGTCACACCACCGGCTACACGCAGCAGCAGATGGGTCGCCAAAGTTCTGGTCCAAGGTGGGTCACTGGTTCGACCCTCTGAGGCCAACACAGGGTGCATAGCCAGCCAGCCAGTGGCGAGCCACTCCATAGCTCACTACTGCAGGCAGTCGTCCTGGTCTGCAACACACGCTGGAGTCATCCCGAGGCTAGGGCCACAGAGTCAGACGTCGGATTGCGGGCGCTTGTGGTTGTCGCAATCTCAGCTATGCAGCGAGGAAGGAAGCAGCGGCCCACTAGGCAGCTCCTAGCCGAGCAGTGCTGAGCCAATGGGGAAGAAGACTGCTGAGCCAGCTGCTGGCGCAGCCCTGACGACGCAGTCCTACAAGGCCAACACACAGCAGCACGTTGCACTGGGTCGCTGGGGCGATGGCCTCAGCATTGTGAGACCCTGTGACGCGGACCGAGGTGTACAGGGGCACTGTAGTGGAAACAAATAAATCATTTGGAAAGTTCTCGCCGAGTTTGAATATGGCTCCACCTGGCACCACCCACTACGAATGCTAGGCTTGCGTCCTGAACAGCTACAACTTCCAAATATTCAAACAAATTTGGTTACTTATACTCTAACAACAGACAACATATTTCATTGTTTTGATGTGCATGACGACAGAGTCCCCAATTATCATGTCTTCACACTTTTCCATCAAACTGATTTTGCTCATCATTTGCACATAAATTGCATCACAGTATATATCCTCACAGACCTTATAGTCGTCTGTGTACTAACCATCAGAAATGAGTGTTTTAGATGATTGTTTTCATTTTACGTGCAGTAGACGTATTCAGATTTCATTTTTTGTTTATTCAAATACTGCCAATCTATGCACAAACAATCCACATGTCAGATAATCTGGAAACTGGGTTAATGGGAATTAGTAGCACTTTGGTCAAAATAAATTGTCTGTAGATTTTCATAGTAATAGCGTAGCACATCGTTAGTGATTTCATGGGGCCACTCGCTCCCTTCGATCATCATAACGTCATGGAAAGCACATTTCCTCGTTACTTTTGCTCATGTGGTGTAGTTTCTGTGGTGAAATCCTTAAGTGACCACCGTTCACACTGACCTACAGTGACAAGGATATCAGAAGGTCACATGTGACTGCATATGATATCGATTAATCTATGACCTTGGTAGATACTGTGCCTTCTTACCTTCCAAGATATATTTCGTTTTCACTTGTCTACGGTCATCTCATAACGCTATAGGACTTATTATTACAAAAAATGAACTAAATAGCTCTATTCCATGTGCAAACAGAATATATATGTTTAACCAGCATATGACAACTGGCTGGACATATCATTGGAGAAGGAACAATTGCATCGTTTTCCTATAGCGATTCAGGAAAATAGTGGAATATTTACATGTTAGCCAGACACACAGGACTCCATCCTCCTGAATAAGAGGTCATTTGCTTATCAAAGTCACTGCCTCATTTCATTGCACACTGTTGCACAATATTTCTTTGATCGTACACAATTTTCGCTAAATAACTTACAATATGAAACACAGTCTTCTACTGCACTGCAGAAAAATGACACTGTGATCTTTAATTATTATGTGAAGTGTTGTTGTAGTTATAACCCATCGTTAATATCCACTACTGTGAATCCCCTAAGTAATCCCTAATTCTGTAGCATGCACTATTATCAACAACTGGGTGTTTGAGGTCCAGTTTCCTCTATGCCTGACAAGCACTGCACAGTGCACCATAAGGCAACAGTCTCACAGCAGTTTCTCTGGAGTGACCACACTGCCAAACAGATTGCTGTAGTGATAAGGAGAGACAGAGTAAACGGTAGTTACAACGAGGAAGAGAGAGACAGTGACAGTGAGAAAAGACAGAGTTAGTACATGTAAGTAGAGGATGGACTGCGACTGCGCAGATAGAGTATCACATCATTTTTCAGATTGCTCCCTGCATGATGACATGGATAAATTCATTTTTTCTCCTGCCCATGTTGTAAGTAATCCATTCATTTTGCTTGTAAAATGTGATATCCTTTTCAAGGCTCCTATATGCTTCCATTAGATTGTGTATTTCCAGATTCACAGGGTTTGTACCCAGATATACCAGCAATACATATTCCAGAACCGAGCAGGGAGTATCTGTCAGTTTCAGTGGCGTATATGATTTTACTGTTATTACATAAATCGTAATCGATGTGGCCATATGGTCACATAATACATCACAACTGACAATGATATTAACTGATTAATATGCCATGTTCGATTTCATGGGGAGTGATACTTGTCTACCTGACAATATATAATTTTCCACAACAGAACAGGTTTATCTGCAATGATTTGACTGTTCATTTCCCAGTAGATGACCCTCCAGTACTGAAACCACCAGTAGCTGACACTGCCAGTAACTGACACTGCCAGTAAGTGACACTCACACTGGCTGACTCGCCCCAGTATCTGCAATCAGCTTATGGTAATTCAATACTATTTAAGATGGAGTAGCTGAGCCAAGTTTTACTATAACATGGAGAAAGCTATTACCAATTTACTGTAATATGGAGCACCTAGTTATTGGTTTACTGTAGCATTGAGCAACTTGTAACCGTTTTGCTACAACATAAGGCAACTTGTTAAAGCTTCACTGAATATGCAGTGACTTATTACAACTTCGTTATAATAATTACACATATACATAGACAGATTATGATGATAAGGGACCGATGACCGTAGCAGTCTGGTCCCTTTAATCCCTCCAAACCAACCAACCAATTATGATGATAGAATGCTATTTAAGATCGAGTATCTGTGCCAAGTTTTGCTATAACTAGGGGAAAGCCATTATAGTTTTACTGTAACATGGGACATCTTGTTACTCGTTTGCTGTAACATACAGTAACTTGTACCATTTTGTTATAACTTGGGGCAACTTGCAGCTTCACTGTAACAGTGTTACAGTTGCAGTGTAACATGGGCAACATATTACACTCTTCTGTAACATAATAAAAATTATACAGTTCTGCTGTAAAATGAGGTAATCTGTTACAGTTTCATTGTAGCATTGAGCAATGTGTAACATCTTTTCTGTAACATGGGGCAACTTGTTACAATTTCAGAGTAGAATGAGACAGCTGGTTACAGTCAGAGTTGGTTACACTAGAAAATTTGCGTTGAAAAATAGTAGAATTGTCAAATGTTAATGTGGAAAATGTTGATATCAATATGCATGTGGTGGAGTATGTACATAATATGTTTCCAGTGCTCGTACCTCACATCCTATTAGTGATAAAAAGGTAGAGTCCTACCTCGAGTCCTATTAGTGATAGAAAGGTAGAGTCAAGTGTCTTGGATAGCCCTTGAGCTAGGGACCATTTATATACCCAACTGGACGATCGTCTTGGTGTCAGTATCCAGCAGTACAGGCTCCACATATGATTATTACGCACTTCCTCCTGCTTGGAAAAATGGAGCAAATCGATTGGTTCTCTTTGCATTTGATGTGGTCTACGATGGGTTTTTTGGGGCTTGTGGAGGCACGATTAATTCATGAGTGATTCCTCAAAACCCGACAAAAAGGGATTTTTTACTTTATATTCAAAGTCACCAGTAGGTCAAAACAAAACTGAGGATTCCAAGACGGATATGCACATACAAAAATTCTGTAATTTTTATGATGTATTCCTAATATCTTCGTATCTTTAATCCGTTTCCAGGTTACAGAGGTTCAAATTTACACTACTTCTACATATAAAATACGCTCGTAAAATCCTGTTTGAGACGAAAACGTTGTGTATAAAGTGACATAGCACGAAAAAAATATGTTATAAAGTGTTTTCACTATCATCTGGGAATCCCATGTCGAAGTCCCGAAGCATTTTCAATTCTTTTTTGCACACAAAATTATGTCTGAGGTGTAAAACTAGTTTTCTGTTACTTCAGTTTCACATAAGTAAACTATCTACATTTTAATGACCAATACGTTCCTTTTATGTGATGTACATGTCCTGTTCCAGCAGAGACAAAAATGCTCCTATTGGAGCGCAAAAAATGCGAGCACGTTTGCTTAAAAGAATGAATGAAAAATGGAGTCCAATTGCCTTATTCTACCTTCCCAAGCACCTTTAAGAATTTTCTCAAGAATAGCAGTGTGAGATATAGAAAGGGACACAGTTGCCATGCAAATAGTTGACAGCGAAAGAGCATTGTTAGAAAAAAGAGTGAAGGGCTAGTGTGTGTATGTTGGGGGGAGGGGGGGGGCAGAAATGAAAAGAAAGATGAAATGGAATTGGGTGTGATCCGGTGATAATGAGAGACAGAGTAAATGCTAGTGACAACAAGAGAGAGAGTGTGACAGTGTGAAGAGACAGACTTAGTACATATCAGATGGAGTGTGGCTGTACAGGTAAAGTATCACATCATTTTGCAGATTGCTCTCTGCATGATGACATAGATGAATTCATATTTTCTCTGCCTACGTTGTAAGTGACCCACTCATTGTGCTTGTAGAGCAGGTCTCCTACATGCTTCCATTAGACTGCCTTGTCAAAAATCATTTTGAGCTCTTTTCCCCTTATTTCCAGATTCAGACACCTACACAGACATGCCAGCAATGCATTTTCCAGAGCAGAACCGTAAGTGTCAATCAGTTCAAATACTGATTGTACTGTTATGACATAAATTGTAATCTATGCGGCAAAGTGCTCACATAATACATCACAACTGACTGTAACTGGTAATATGCTTTGTTTGATTTCGAGGGAAGTGATGTTTATCTACCAGCACGATATATAATTTTCACACCAGAGCAATCTATCTACAATGGGCAGACTGTTCATCTGCCAGCAACTGACTCTCCAGTACTGAAAGCGCCAGTAACTGAAACTGCCAGTAGATGATGCCCCCACTAGCAGACACCCCCAATAGCTGTGATCAGTTACACAAGTACACAGTCAGCTTATTGTGATAGAATAGTATTGAAGACTGAGGAGCTGTGCCAAGTTTTCTTATAACATGGGGAAAGCTGTTACTGTTTTACTATAACATGGAGCACCTCATTACTGGTTAGCCGTAACATGGAGGAACTTGTAACCATTTTGTCATAACACGGGTAATTTGGTAAAGATTCACTGGAGGATGCAGCCACGTATTACAATTTCATCACAATAATTACAAATTAACACAGTCAGCTTATGGTGACAGAATACTATTTAAGATTGAGTAGCTGTGCCGAATTTTACCATAATGCAGGGAAGGCTGTTACAGTTTCACTGTAATGTGGAGCATCTTGATAACAGTTTGCTGTAACATGGACTAACTTGTAACCATTATGTTACAACATGGGTCAACTTCTTACAACTTCACAGTGCAACTTATTACAATTTCATTGTAATAATTACACATATATACACTAAGCTTATTGTGACAGAATATTATGTAAGACTGATCAGCTGTGGCAAGTTTCGTTATAACATAGGGAAAGCTATTACAGTTTTCCGGTAACATGGAGCACACTGTTACTGCTTTGCAGTAACTGCAACAACTTGTCACCATTTCGCTATAACATGGGGGAACTTGTTGCAGTTTGTAACATTCAGCACCTTATTACAATTTCATTGTGATAATTACACATACACATGGACAGTTTATGGTAACAGGATACTATTTAACATAGAGTAACTGTATCAATACTTACTATAACGTGGGGAAAGCTATTGAAGTTTTATTGTAACAAGCAGCACCTTGCTACTGGTTTGGTGTAACATGGAGCAGCTCATAGCCAATTTGCTATAGCATGGAGCAATTTTTTACAGTAATAAATACTGGAAGATGGTAAACGATGGTTGTGTTATAGAAAGAGTGAATGAAACAACAGCAGTGCGAGAGAAAGAAAGGGACACCATTGCCATGAAAATAGTTGACAGTGCTAGGAAAAGAATCAGCAGACAGAGCCGGGGGGGGGGGGGGGGGAGGAGGGGAGAGAGGAATAAAGACAAAGAGCAAAGAGAAAATGGAAGTGGATGAGAGTCAGCGATAATGAGAGACAAATTATATGATAATGACAATGAGGAAGACAGAGATAGTGATGGTGAAAAGTCACAGCATAAGCGGTAAGGGAGGAATGAGATTATGCAGCAAGACAGAGCAAGAGGGAGACGGTGAGAGGAGTAGGACAGAATGAAGGGCACTTTGGCTGCGCCAAAGAAGGCAACGACAAAGAGACACGAAGAGATAATGGCAATGAGTTGGGCTGAATTAATTAGTTAGGAGCGGATTGGTATGAGAGACTAACACCAATGGGTTACAATTATGGGAGCTTCTGGAAGTACGAGGTGAGTTGCATGTTAAAAACGCGCCAATACGTTTGCGTGCCAAAATTTGTGGTAAAATTTTGAAGGTGCTGGGGAATCTAGAATGAGGCAGCTGGTACCCCCACTTTACAGTCAGAGTGTTTTACATAAACAGGAACATACTCGCATTTTTCCGCTGGCTACGAAGTGCTGTATCACTATCCTTACACATTTGCGTGGGGGGGAGGGAGGGTGGTAGGATCCAGAACAAGTCTCAAAATGTTTAGTCAACGACGTGATTGGACTTGCTGACATCTCTTCATTTGCAGTGATACATCATTGTCACGTCCAATGAAATCTGGAAGCGACTACAGTTTTTGACATGTGGGATGATGACAGGCACCATGTCAGCTTACAGTGACTTTATGCATCTTTACTCTATTTGGAATTACAGTGGTTTTTATCGTCTTTTTTATCAGTAGCTATTCGAGACTACCAAATTGCATGACCTTGCTACAGTGTTCAAGGCTATCATAGTGTATAACTACAGACTTGCAAGGTATAATAAAATGAACAGTTTTAGAAATTTTTTGGCTTCAACTGAACTCTCTTTCAAATGTTAACCGTGTGTAAACCTGTTTAAATATTCTTTGGGCCACTGTACTTAATCTGGAGCGCTTAGTGAAAAACTCATAATTCCATCTAGAATCAAGGTTAAACACGTCACTTAAACTCCCTACCATGAATTGTCATTTTCAAAATTAACAGTTTTATTTACTTTCATTGTAATGCCATAATCACTTCATTACTTCTCTGTTGTGCTCACTTTCATACATTGAAAGCAGCAGTAGTTATATCTCAGTTAGATAATAATGTCTGTATTAGGTGTAACTTTCATGCGCTTTATGAGCAGTAAAATAACCTCTTTTACAATTGCTGAAGATAAGCAATGCAAAAGGTTTTTTTTCAAATAGTCACAACAAAATATTATTTACTGCACTAGCTAGCTGAGCATGAAGTAACCACATTATAATAGTGAATTCTCCTTTTAATAATCGTGTGCAAAAGCACTGACATGCTGCACTGCCAAATGCCTCAGTATCTGAACTAGTTCATACAACACATCTTTGAAGATGCACACTATGTCATTAGTGTGTCGTCTCCATGAACGCCGGCTCTAAATGTGCAGCGCGCCACGGACGCAGGTTGGTGGGACCAGTGTTATGCTACAGGAGACATTCTGCTGTTCTTGCATGGCACCTATAGTAGTAATCGATGAACACGTTGATAACTATGAGCCACCTGCATCTCTTCATGTTTGATGCCTTCCCCGACTGCGAAGTCATCTTTCAGCAGTACAATTGCCGGTGTCTCGGAGCCAGATCTGTGCTACAGTGGTTTGAGGGGCATTATAAGGAACCCACGTTGATGTATAGGGAGCAAATTCACCCGATGCAAATCCTGTGGAACCCAGCACCGCTTACGCAAGTCAGTGACCCATTATTTACGCGAATGGTATGTCCTGTGCGTAGGCATACCTCCACAAATCTGCCAACAAACTATCGGGTCCCTGATGCGCAGAATAAGCGATGTATTTCGTTCCAAAGACGGACAAATAGACTGTTGGCAGGGAGTCAATGTTTTGGCTCTTCAGTGTATAAGGGAGTTACACTTATTTGTCTGAACAGAAATATTTTTGTGATGGTGTATCTCTGGCAATTAAGAATAGGTGTCATTAATGACTTAATGAATAATGAAGATGCGTCAGGATGTAGCAACAAAACTGTATACTCTCTGGGTACATAATCTTCTAGTGTCATAGTGTACTATAGTCGGAAAAAATCGGGTCAAGTGCGTGAAGATTCACATAATGCTCCTGTGTCTATAATAATTTCCATCATCTGGACTTTCATTGGATTTGATACTATAACAGGGAGATAAAATCTGAGTGTTTTGTATTCACACTGAGAAATGTGACTCAATGCAGTATCAGAAACAGAATGGACATGAACGCAGGCAGGATGGGCGCACTACAACATTACTTGGAGAAATGACACTGCTCGCTGTATGCCTCTGTTCAGCCGAAGGGGCACGTTTATTGCCTCTTCCTACTACTTACTAACACGATAAAATATGAAAGACCCACAAAAGCTTCTCATAAGTCTAAACAAACCATTATTTGGCCCCTCTCTGTTCATGAAAGTCAGCCCGCACGCTATTCGTTCGTTCCTTTCGTAAGTCGACTCGACTGAATCGAGTTATCGAGTAGTTGCACTTGCCTATGTACCACGCGCGTCCCCGTCATCGTATTTTATACGTTTCCGTCTGGCACATTGATAGCTAACTCAGATCTACGAGAAAAGTCGCGGCCATTGTAGTGATCTCGATACGTTACTCTGTCTGGCATTTGTTCGAGAAAAGTCGCGAATATTTACTGCTTTTTTGTACAGAGAACCTTCGATACGTAGCGTTATATAAATACGGACTATTTGCTGAATAGGAACCAAGTTTACATTCATAAGCAGAAATATTAAGACCGAAGAATGAATAAGTAAAAGTCCTAGTTGTAGCAAGTGCATCCTAGTTGGGGCCAGTGCATGGCACCGGCATTGCCGCAGTGGCTACACCGGTTCCCGTGAGATCGCCGAAGTTAAGCGCTGTCGGGCCTGGTCGGCACTGGGATGGGTGACCATCCAGGCCGCCATGCGCTGTTGCCTTTTTCGGGGTGCACTCAGCCTCGTGATGCCAATTGAGGAGCTGCTCGACCGAATAGTAGCGGCTTCGGCCAAGAATACCATCTTACGACTGGCAGAGCGGTGTACTGGCCCCACGCTCTTCCTATCTGCATCCTCTACCGAGGATGACACGGCGGTCGGATGGTCCCGGTAGGCCACTCGTGGCCTGAAGACGGAGTGTGTGTAGCAAGTGCAAGTGCGAAGATTAGTCAAGAGTGAGAGTGATCAGTTGATCACCAAGTATTAATAATAGTAATTCATAGTAATTTCTCCGTAAAAATATTGTTACAAGACTCGTGACAGTATTTTTACTAATAACGTTACAAAAGTTTCCCATACCTAACTCGACTCGTAATACGAGTTAGGTATGGAAAATTATTGATGCGTATATCTCCGGTGATAGTGACTTTCGAGAAGATTCCTAAAAACGAATTGTTACTATATAGGCCCTCTATCGAATGCACCAGAAAGGAACGGAATCGACAATAAAAGTTCCTCGTACACAAATAAGAATGACTCTTTGTGACTGAAAAAGACACTAATCGGAGAGATTCTTCAATACAAACTAACGAGCATAAACGCCCTTAATGATCGTGATTCTGTTATGCAAACGTTCTCTGTTTGTCCTAGATCTGACTATCCAACTTTGCACACGCTGTACAAAATATTTGCTTGGCTATCTGCGTCTGTTGCTAAGCAGAAAGATGTTTTTCAACATTGCGGCGTACAAAGATATGGCTGAGGTCGACAATGAAGGAAGTTCGACTTAATGGCTTAGCTCTGTTGAAAACTCACCCTAACATTGATTGTCCTATTGACGATGTAATTAACCAATTTTCCAGGAAGAGTAGGTGCATAGAGGTGCATAGGCTTCATCATTTAAGGAAGAGAACTACAATTGTAACTTTCTTGTATCATAAGATGGCGTTGTCTCGTATATGTGTATAATCAGTTTAAGTAAAACTTTCTTAAACTTTACATGTGACTTGTTTATTTTTTATTATGGTGAAAGTAAAGGTAGCTCCTTGAGGTTTTTTTGTATTCGCCACTGGTACATATAAACAAGAAAGTAGTGGTTAACATTATGAAACA
Organism: Schistocerca americana; assembly: GCF_021461395.2. Classification (NCBI taxonomy): domain Eukaryota; kingdom Metazoa; phylum Arthropoda; class Insecta; order Orthoptera; family Acrididae; genus Schistocerca; species Schistocerca americana. The sequence goes on from NC_060127.1 coordinate 45,794,404, forward strand.
TGGATAAAATATAGTAGTTAAGGAAAAACGTTCAACGCATCTTTCTTAATAAGTAACATTAATTGATTTTGGAACGACGAAATTAAATAATGGTAACCGTATTACCTATATCTCGGAACACTCTTTGTGAAAAATCGAGGAAGGCATCTTTTTCCAGCTGTCGTATGATGGGTGCGAAAAAAAGGTTTCCTATTTCAGTTAATCTGAGTGGTTACATTCCGAGATGAAATGGGAAAGGGCTGTTAGCAGATGTACCAGAGTGGACACTGCTCGTTGTTATAGCCCCACACAGCCTCGACTAGTGAGAACTTCGTATGGATGTTGCTAACACATTTCTCGAACTGTTGTTTCAGTGCAAGAAAAAATAAACTGCTATTGCACTGAGGAACTGAATAACACTGCAATAAATTATTTACCTTACATAAATCACATATTCACTGTGCTCAACAGAATCACATTATTTGGTGGTAACCTGTATGTCTTCCTCTTGCATGGTAATGTAGGCATGACGTCCGCCTCCGTCAGTGCTGGTCCTCGGTTTCTTTTGAAGCTTCAACACCGACCGGTCCTTTCCAATTGATTAACCAAAAGCTCCACACCTCTTTGATTACCATTAAATAATTTGTTAATCGTAAAGTATGTAAAGACATTATTTAATGAAATTTAGTGTGACTTTTTTTAATCTAGGAAAAGAAGGTGAGCAGTGCTCTCGTATGATTGTTCTTTTGGGTTTAGTTTACAGACGCTGTCCCGCAAGAAATCTATTGTGTCACTAAAATTAAGAGGTGACTTTGCCTTAATTTGTAGGCTTCGAGAAAGCTTTTGACAATGTTGACTGGAATAGTCTCTTTCAAATCCTCAAGGAGGCAGGGGTAAAATACAGTGTAGCAGCACCACCGTTTAGGATAGGGAAAGTTAGTTTTGTGCAATATTCTAAGCACAGGTTACAGCCAGGTGCAGGCCACATTGCAGTGAGTTATGCATACCAACAGTTGCGAAGTAGAATAGAGGCCAAAGGGCCGTCAAATTGCTGAAAGAGTATACATAGCGGTTTTGCATGTCGCAAATCACAGGCGGAAGGGGCCCACTGGCCAACCTAGTGTGTTAGGAGCATGTAACGCAAAGCAAGCGAATGGCAAAACAGAGGTGCACAGCCGCGTATACAGGGTGTTACAAAAAAGGTACGGCCAAACTTTCAGGAAACATTCTTCACATACAAATAAAGAAAAGAAGTTATGTGGACATGCGTCCGGAAACGCTTAATTTCCATGTTATGGCTCATTTTAGTTTCGTCAGTATGTACTGTGCTTCCTCGATTCACCGCCAGTTGGCCCAATTGAAGGAAGGTAATGTTGACTTCGGTGCTTGTGTTGACACGCGAATCATTGCTCTACAGCACTAGCATCAAGCACATCAGTACGTAGCATCAACAGGTTAGTGTTCATCATGAACGTGGTTTTGCAGTCAGTGCAATGTTTACAAAAGCGGAATTGGCAGATGCCCATTTGATGTATGGATTAGCACGGGGCAATAGCCGTGGCGCGGTACGTTTGTACCGAGACAGATTTCCAGAACGAAGGTGTCCCGACAGGAAGACGTTCGAAGCAATTGACTGGCGTTTTAGGGAGCACGGAACATTCCAGCCTATGACTCGCGACTGGGGAAGACCTAGAACGACGAGGACACCTGCAATGGACGAGGCAATTCTTCGTGCAGTTGACGATAACCCTACTGTCAGCGTCAGAGAAGTTGCTGCTGTACAAGGTAACGTTGACCACGTCACTGTATGGAGAGTGCTACGGGAGAACCAGTTGTTTCCGTACCATGTACAGCGTGTGCAGGCACTATCAGCAGCTGATTGGCCTCCACGGGTACACTTCTGCGAATGGTTCATCCAACAATGTGTCAATCCTCATTTCAGTGCAAATGTTCTCTTTACGGATGAGGCTTCATTCCAACGTGATCAAATTGTAAATTTTCACAATCAACATGTGTGCGCTGACGAGAATCCTCACGCAATTATGCAATCGCGTCATCAACACAGATTTTCTGTGAACGTTTGGGCAGGCATTGTTGGTGATGTCTTGATTGGGCCCCATGTTCTTCCACCTACGCTCAATGGAGCACGTTATCATGATTTCATACGGAATACTCTACCTGTGCTGCTAGAACATGTGCCTTTACAAGTACGACACAACATGTGGTTCATGCACGAAGGAGCTCCTGCACATTTCAGTCGAAGTGTTTGTATGCTTCTCAACAACAGATTCGGTGACCGATGGATTGGTAGAGGCGGACCAATTCCATGCCCTCCACACTCTCCTGACCTCAACCCCCTTGACTTTCATTTATGGAGGCATTTGAAAGCTCTTTGTCTACGCAACCCCGGTACCAAATGTAGAGACTCTTCGTGCTCATATTGTGGACGGCTGTGATACAATACGCCATTCTCCAGGGCTGCATCAGCGCATCAGGCATGCGATGGTGGATGCATGTATCCTCGCTAACGGAGGACGTTTTGAACATTTCCTGTAACAAAGTGTTTGAAGTCATGATGGTACGTTCTGGTGCTGTGTGTTTCCATTCCATGATTAATGTGATTTGAAGAGAAGTAATAAAATGAGCTCTATCATGGAAAGTAAGCATTTCCGGACACATGTCCACATAACATTTTCTTTCTTTGTGTGTGAGGAATGTTTCCTGAAAGTTTGGCTGTACCTTTTTGTGACACCCTGTAAATAGGTGCAGGTTTCTAACGAGATTCATTCAAGTGTGACAGCTCTCCTGAACGGCGGGTCATGTCACACCACCAGCTACACGCAGCAGCAGATGTGGCGCCAGCGTTCCAGTCCATGGTGGGTCGCTGGTTCGATCCTCTGAGGCCGACGTGGGGTCCGTAGCCAGGCAGTGGCGGGTCACTCCACGGCTCACTACTACGGGCAGTCGTCCTTGCTTCCAACACGACAGAGGCATCCTGAGGCGATGGTCGCAGATTCTGACTCCCGATCGCGGGCGCTCGTTGCTGCCGCAATCTTAGCCACGCCGGCAAATAGCACGCTGCTGGCCTCCCATGGCTCCCACCGTGTGGCGCTGAGTCTGCAGGGATGGAGGCCCCTGAGTCGACTGCCAGTACCCTGACGACGACGCACTCTGCTGGTGTATGAGGCCGACAAACAGTGCACTCACGGGTCGCTGAGGCAGCCATTCTGTGCCAAGCTGTTTTGCAGACATAGGAGTGGTGTCCTCAGCATTGTGGGACTCGGTGACGCAGACTGAGGGGAACACGACACTGTAGTTGGAAACAATAGATCACTGGAAAGCTCAGACGAGTCTTAATATGGTGCCTTCTACCTCTTCCCACTACATTTGGTCGTCCTGATACATTCAGTGGCAGAAGTTGCCACTATATCTGGTGTCAGAATACCGGACATGTCTGTCCAGTACAACATTCGAGCCCACTGCCCGCATTACATTCACAAGATGTAGTGGTTCAAATGGCTCTGAGCACTATGGGACTCAACTGCTGTGGTCATCAGTCCCCTAGAACTTAGAACTACTTAAACTTAACTATCCTAAGGACATCACACACATCCATGCCCGAGGCAGGATTCAAACCTGCGACCGTAGCAGTCGCACGGTTCCGGACTGTGCGCCTAGAACCGTGAGACCACTGCGGCCGGCAAGATGTAGTGAGTTTTGATCAGTTTCCTTTTGAGCATTGGACATGTTCTTGCCTTTTTGTGTTTTCAGTATAGCCTGCCAGGAGCCACATTGTAGATGTTTTGGATGGGCATAGTATTTCTTTTTTGTTGTCTAAGTAAGTGTTGGTGTATTTGAGGCAGTAAGTTTTTTTTCGTGGCATTTAATTACTTTTGTATTGGTTTGAGTATGATGTTATCGAGTATGATGATACTAAGTTGTAGGGAGTCGGGTTATTCTTGTACTTAAATGTTTTGTTTCGGGATTAACTGGGAACGAAAGCAACACAATGGCAGGGTCAGGAACGCGAGGTGTGTCGGAACCAGAAGCGGTACGGATCGGATTTTGTTGGAAAAAATAGCACAATTGACAGCAGACAATACGCAGTTGAGAAATGAATTAACATCTGGAGGACCAGTCGTTGTTGCCGAGGATGCCGCTGCAGGAGATTGAGCCAGCTGCCGTGAGATTGATTATTACGTTTTCTGGCAAGGCATCTGAGGATGTACGATCGTCTGTGGAGGACTTGGAGACTTCACCGCTGATGAATGGTTGTCTGATGAGCAGTTGTTACATATAACCAAAATTAGATTAACAGGTGAAGCGAAAATATAGGTAAGGTTTTCTGAGCTCTTAAGGAAGGCAGGACAGTTTAATCAGTTGAAGCAAGGGCTTTCACAAAGGTACAAAGAACAGAATAGCTCTCGGCACTTTAGAGAGAGGTTAAGTACAATGACAAAGAGACAGGGGGAGACGATGGAGAAATTTGCGGACAGGATAAGGGAAATTAATGAGTATACTTACGAATTGGGTCAGAGTGAAGAAGCGAATAGTGTTCTGTTGCAGGAGGCTGAGAAAAAGGCACTTGATGTAATTTTGAGAGGGTTACCGGCGCATATGTCACGGAAAGTGCGTGAAGGGGCTCCGACAGATTTGTATTCAGTCATTCAGCTGGCAATTTAATGTGAGGAAATAGACGTGGCAACAGGGCTACGCAAGAGGCAAACAGTGTTTACAGCGGGTCGTACAGGACATGTGCAGAGGCAGCGTACCCAGTCACCGAGGCTTAGAGGAAGAGGATGGAGAAGTGGAGATAGGAGAGATGGACAAGCGTTAAACGGCAGAAGGGGCCCAAGACCCACCTATGGGAGCTCTCGTTCAATTTCAGCGCTACGAATGCATATGCAGAGGTGGAATGTTCAGTGGTAGGATCCATAGGAACTGAAAATGTTAAGATTTTGTTGGACACAGGGGCGCAAGTGTCAGTGGCTACTAGGAATATAATGGGACGAAGGAAGCTAGACCCACCACATTATAGGTTGCGGGGAGTGGGGGATAAGGAGCTCACGCCTTTGGGGTCGGTGACAGTTGACTTTCGAATAGAGAAAGTCCGATTTAATGCATGGGTGAGCGAGGTCTACGACATGATCCTAGGAGTAGATTTCTTGCATCAACATCATGCCAAAATTGATCTTGGACAACGAACTGTGGAACTTGGTGGAATGTTATTTCAGCTGGTGGAAACTGTTGTCAATGCAGAGCTGTCGCGAGGGGTATTCAGCGTAATGAACAAACCAATTGAACCGCGTACATTAGCATTAAGGCTTAATTCGCATGAGTGTGTGTCTAGTGGCACTGGGAAGTTGCTTTGGGTAAGTGTGGAGTCGAATCTACCTGTGGGTACAGTGTGAGTTATTGAACTATTTGATGATAATGTAATTTTGGGTCCATTGGGTTGTTTTGTGAAACGTAGTGTTGTATACATACGGGAGGGGAACGATGGCCGAGTAGTTCCCATGAACGTGGATAATTTTAGCGCTGTAGACGCGAATTTGAGGAAAAGAGCTTTAGTAGCAAATTTGGATGTACCAGATGACGAAGACTGGTGTTCGAGAGGTAGGCAAAGCGATCAACCACTAACTGTCGATAGAACTGCATTCCGTGACAAAATTAAGCATTTGATAGGAGGAGAAAGAGAGCATATGGAGGAATTATTGTGGGAATTAAGGATTTGTTTTTTCCACAAGGGCCGTTACCAGCAACTCCATTAGTTTAACATATGATGCCAACAGGGAATGAAGCACCTGTTTACCGTAAACCATGCGAAATACCGAGGTATTTGCAGTCGATTGTGGAGGGTTTCATTAATCAGCAGCTTGCGGACGATATTATAGAGCATAGTAATAGTTGCTGGGGAGCGGGCATTGTCGTTGTGCCTAAAAAATCTATGGATGAAATTAAGAAATACAGGTTCTGTTGTGAATACCGATACCTCAATAATAAGACAGTAACGGACGCATACACCATTCCCAACATATCGGAAACTTTGGGTCACTTAGGACAGTACTTTTCTACGATGGATTTGACAAGTGGTTATCATGAGTTAGACGTGGCTCCAGAGGATCGTCCAAAAACTGCTTTCTCTACTCCTGGAGGCCGTTACCAGTACATCAGAATGCCATTCGGTTTGAAAAACGCTACGGTAACGTTTCAGAGGTTCCTAAACAGTGTCTTGAGGGGTTTGAAACCACGGCAGTGTCTTGTCTATTTGGATGGCATTATAGTGTTTTCAATTAGTATGGAAAAACATAGACAGCGGTTAAGGGAAGTCTGTATGAGGTTAAGAGGAGCTCGTTTGACGTTGAGCCTGGAGAAGTGTTTTTTGCAGTAGAAGAAGTAAAATATTTGGGTCATATTACCAGTACGGACGGAGTGCGAACAGGTCCGAGGTTGGTACAGGCTGTAAGGGATTTTCGGGAACCAAAAGTAGTTAAGGAAGTGCAGCCATTAATCGGAATTTGCAATTTCTATCGAAAGCTCGTGAAGGGTTTTGCAGATTTATCACAGCTGTTGACGCGATTGTTACGGAAGGGTGTGAAATTTGTGTGGACAGAAGAGTGTCAGAAAGTGTTTGACAAACTGAAAGAAGTGTGAACATCAAGTCCGGTTCTTATGTTTCCAGAATTTGAAAAGGAGTTTATACTAGCATGTGATGCATCGAATCAAGCATTAGGGTGTGTTCTTAGGAAACTGATGGGAATGAACATCCTGCAGTTGAATGCAGCACAGAGGAATTGCTCAACAACAGAGCGGGAGATGCTTAGCGTAATCTGTGGAATCACATATTTTAAATATTATTTATATGGAAGAAGATTTCGGGTAGCGACAGATCATGCTGCGTTGAAGTTGTTGTTGGGGTTAAAGGATCCGTCCACTAGACTCGCTAGATGGGCCGTGAGGCTCAGTGAATTCGACTACGAGGTGGTGCACAAGCCTGGGAAGAAGCACGGTAATGCGGATGCACAAAATACACTCCTGGAAATGGAAAAAAGAACACATTGACACCGGTGTGTCAGACCCACCATACTTGCTCCGGACACTGCGAGAGGGCTGTACAAGCAATGATCACACGCACGGCACAGCGGACACACCAGGAACCGCGGTGTTGGCCGTCGAATGGCGCTAGCTGCGCAGCATTTTTGCACCGCCGCCGTCAGTGTCAGCCAGTTTGCCGTGGCATACGGAGCTCCATCGCAGTCTTTAACACTGGTAGCATGCCGCGACAGCGTGGACGTGAACCGTATGTGCAGTTGACGGACTTTGAGCGAGGGCGTATAGTGGGCATGCGGGAGGCCGGGTGGACGTACCGCCGAATTGCTCAACACGTGGGGCGTGAGGTCTCCACAGTACATCGATGTTGTCGCCAGTGGTCGGCGGAAGGTGCACGTGCCCGTCGACCTGGGACCGGACCGCAGCGACGCACGGATGCACGCCAAGACCGTAGGATCCTACGCAGTGCCGTAGGGGACCGCACCGCCACTTCCCAGCAAATTAGGGACACTGTTGCTCCTGGGGTATCGGCGAGGACCATTCGCAACCGTCTCCATGAAGCTGGGCTACGGTCCCGCACACCGTTAGGCCGTCTTCCGCTCACGCCCCAACATCGTGCAGCCCGCCTCCAGTGGTGTCGCGACAGGCGTGAATGGAGGGACGAATGGAGACGTGTCGTCTTCAGCGATGATAGTCGCTTCTGCCTTGGTGCCAATGATGGTCGTATGCGTGTTTGGCGCCGTGCAGGTGAGCGCCACAATCAGGACTGCATACGACCGAGGCACACAGGGCCAACACCCGCCATCATGGTGTGGGGAGCGATCTCCTGCACTGGCCGTACACCACTGGTGATCGTCGAGGGGACACTGAATAGTGCACGGTACATCCAAACCGTCATCGAACCCATCGTTCTACCATTCCTAGACCGGCAAGGGAACTTGCTGTTCCAACAGGACAATGCACGTCCACATGTATCCCGTGCCACCCAACGTGCTCTAGAAGGTGTAATTCAACTACCCTGGCCAGCAAGATCTCCGGATCTGTCCCCCATTGAGCATGTTTGGGACTGGATGAAGCGTCGTCTCACGCGGTCTGCACGTCCAGCACGAACGCTGGTCCAACTGAGGCGCCAGGTGGAAATGGCATGGCAAGCCGTTCCACTGGACTACATCCAGCATCTCTACGATCGTCTCCATGGGAGAATAGCAGCCTGCATTGCTGCGAAAGGTGGATATACACTGTACTAGTGCCGACATTGTGCATGCTCTGTTGCCTGTGTCTATGTGCCTGTGGTTCTGTCAGTGTGATCATGTGATGTATCTGATCCCAGGAATGTGTCAATATAGTTTCCCCTTCTTGGGACAATGAATTCACGGTGTTCTTATTTCAATTTCCAGGAGTGTAGAAAGGTAACAAAAGTAGAAGTCATAGGTTATGACCTAGCAGTATGGCAAGAATTGCAGGATGCAGACACCGATTGTAAATTGTATCGGACTCACAGTTTAATATGTACGACGGTCTTCTGTGCAGGGAAACGGAGTTAGGACCAAAGGTAGTAGTGTCAGCGAAGTTGAGGGATGAGGTCATAGGAAGGAAAGAGGAAGAAAGAGAAAGAGAAGAGAGGTGGTAAGCACAGAGAAAGCCAGGAAGGTAGAGTACAGCATGAAGTAACATATGCTTTGCGATCCAGAAAGTAGTAGAGTATTTTTAGTTTTTTATGTGTCATATATCATTGGGTTTGCGTAGAGTGATTATGCATTGTATTTTCATATTTTGTGTGCATCTTCGAATATAGCCTGCTGCTGACAGCAGAACAGTCCACTACAACAGAGAACTAAAGGCTATTTACAATTTGTACAGAAGTCGGATGCCAGTTATAAGAGTCGAGGGACATGAAAGGGAAGCAGTGGTTGGGAATGGAGTGAGACAGGGTTGCAGCCTCTCCCCGATGTTATTCAATCTGTATATTGAGCAAGCAGTAAAGGAAACAAAAGAAAAATTCTGAGTAGGTATTAAAATCCACGGAGAAGAAACTTTGAGGTTCGCTGATGACATTGTAATTCTGTCAGAGACAGCAAAGGACTTGGAAGAGCAGTTGAACGGGATGGACAGTGTTTTGAAAGGAGGATATAAGATGCACATCAACAAAAGCAAAACGAGGAATGTGGTCCAATTAAATCAGGTGATGCTGAGGGAATTAGATTAGAAAATGAGACACTTAAAGTAGTAGATGTTTTGCTATTTGGGCAGCAAAGTAGAGAGAGGATATAAAACGTAGACTGGCAACGGCAAGCAAAGCTTTTCTGGAAAAGAGAAATTTGTTAACATCGACTATATATTTAAGTGTCAGGAAGTCTTTTCTGAAAGTATTTGTGCGGAGTATAGCCATGTATGGAAGTGAAACATGGACGATATACAGTTTAGATAATAAGAGAATAGAAGCTTTTGAAATGTGGTGCTATAGAAGAATACTGAAGATTAGATTGGTGGATCACATAGCTAATGAGAAGATATTGAATAGAATTGGGTAGAAGAAGAAATTGTGGCGCAGTTTGACTAGAAGAAGGGGTCGGTTGGTAGGATACGTTCTGAGGCATCAAGGACTGACCAATTTAGTATTGGAGGGTAAAAATCGTAGAGGGAGACCAAGAGATGAACACACTAAGCAGATTCAGAAGGATGTAGATCTGCAGTAGTTACTCAGAGTTGAAGAAGCTGCACAGAACGGAGGAGCATGAAGAGCTGCATCAAACCAGCCTTTGGATTGAAGACGACAACAACGACAACGGCGATGTTTGTCATTGTTTCTGAAAAGGGAATAGAAAGAGAAAACTGGAATCGAACTATAAGACCAGACAGAGTAAATACAAGCAAACTGTATAGTATGAAACATATAGATAATTTTAAACAAATTTGTGTTGCAACCGAAAGCGTTTGTTATGTTACATCACAACCAGCTACTTTTACATGACAGTTTTGTTCGTGATGAACAAAGAGCTTCCCGTCGGACCCACCCGATTAATTGTAGACCCAGTGTTTTCAGTCGATCTCGCAAGGGAAACTCCCTGTCACACTCCCCTCAGACTAAGTGGTAAAATGGCCCAGAGGATCGTCTGTCAAAAACTGAACGCAGATCGAGCATGAAAACAGGGAGGAGATGTACTGAACTGTGAAAAAAGGAAGCAAAAGAGAAACAGTGAACGGTCGACACTCAAGATGTACAACATCGAGCGACTATGAAAAGCCATAGTGTTGAGGTTATGTGCTCACGGTGTTGAATAGCGAAAGAGGCGACCCGTGTTCAAATCTCTCTCGTGCCCCATATACACTATTGGCCATCAAAATTGCTACACCACGAAGATGACGTTCTACAGACGCGAAATTTAACCGACAGGAAGAAGATACTGTGATATGCAAATGATTAGGTGTTCAGAGCATTCACACAAGACTGGCGCCGGTGGCGACAGAAGAATGTAATAATTGCAATTCCAAAGAAATCCGTCGCTGACAGTTGTGAAAATTACCGAACACTTTAACAAGTCACTAACACGAAATAGGGACTTTGTATGTTACTGCAGATTTTGTCGGTCACCTCTAGGAGCATGCCTGGAAAGATTTTTCGATTTAAGACCCGCTATTGCTTAATTTATCAAAGAAAAAGGGGAACAGGAAAGGAAATTAGAACAACTGAATTAGATTGCAGATCTCGCATTTTTAGCTGACTTGAATTCACTCTGCCCACAATAAGACATTGTGAGAAACAACATATTTTTGATTTGATGGGAGTGCATCTAAAAAGAAAATCGCTTTGTGGAAGGGATAAATTCTGGCCAGAAATACTGTCCATTTCCCCACGCACACTGGCGTCAAAGAAAACGTAAGATATAAACAATTCATCTTGGCCCTAACAGGAGTACAAGGGTAGTTTTTTAAACTTTTTCAAGACATTGTCAATCTTAGATCTGTTTCCGAGACTGTTTGCCGTTTCAGTTGAAAGCACCCCTGTGCATGGGCAGATGACATCGCAGTCCGAGGAAATACCACACATGAAGGGATGCAGCTAGTTCGGAGATGTCAAGGTGTCTTCCATTACTACCACGCAAGTGCGTGAGAAAGTCTCCCATAGCATAAGAGTGTTCTCAACAGCCTGCGTCTGTGGTGCGCTACACGTGTGATTCATCAGAAACGGTTTCTATTGATTGATGGTCGAATCCCAATGGTTCTGTGCCCACTGCAGTCATAACTGAGGAAGTCGTTGGGTCAACATGTGCACACGTAGGGCTAGTGTGCTGCAGAGCTCCAATGTACGAAGAACGGTGTGTTCCGAAACGCTTGGGTGTGCACCAGCACTGTATTCTTCGGCAGAGATGCCACAGAACACTATCTATCGTACTTTACAGGGCAGACAAGCCTCCAACCCCACGTTCCGTGAAGAGTCGTGGACGTCCAACCCTTTAGGGCCTAGTGGTACTTTCACTGTCCTTCTATCTCTTTCCGTAGATGCACACGGCAGTAGCACGTGAACATTTGAACAGCTTCGATGTTTTCGAGATACTTGTTCACAGGCTCTGCATAATAATAATGCGCCCTTTGTGAAAGTCGCTTATCTCAATGGATTTTCCCATATGCAGCCCCAGGGTGATCACCCGTCCGTGTTTGCTCAACTTACACGCACTACTGGCCGTTAAAATTGCTACACCACGAAGATGACGTGCTACAGACGCGAAATTTAACCGACAGGAAGAAGATGCTGTGATATGCAAATGATTAGATTTTCAGAGCGTTCACACAAGGTTGGCGCCGGTGGCGACACCTTCAACGTGCTGACATGAGGAAAGTTTCCAACCGATTTCTCATACACAGACAGCAGTTGGCCGGTGTTGCCTGGTGAAACGTTGTTGTGATGCCTCGTGTAAGGAGGAGAAATGCGTACCACCACGTTTCCGACTTTGATAAAGGTCGGATTGTAGCCTATCGCGATTGCGGTTTATCGTATTGCTGCTCGCGTTGGTCGATATCCAATGACTGTTAGCAGAATATGGAATCGGTGGGTTCAGGAGGGTAATACGGAACGCCCTGCTGGATCCCAACGGACTCGTATCACTAGCAATCGAGATGACAGGCATCTTATCCGCGTGGCTGTAACGGATCGTGCAGCCACGTCTCGATCCCTGAATCAGCAGATGGGAACGTTTGCAAGACAACAACCATCTGGACGAACAGTGCGACGACGTTTGCAGCAGCATGGACTATCAGCTCGGAGACCATGGCTGCGGTTACCCTTTACGCTGCATCACAGACAGGAGCGGCTGCGATCGTGTACTCAACGACGAACCTGGGTCCACGAGTGGCAAAACGTCATTTTTTCGGATGAATCCAGGTTCTGTTTACAGGATCATGATGGTCGCATCTGTTTTTGGCGACATCGCGATGAACGCACATTGGAAGCGTGTATTCGTCATCGCCATACTGGCGTATCACCCGGCGTGATGGTATGGAGTGCCATTAGTTACACGTCTAGGTCCTCTCTTGTTCACACTGACGGCACTTTGAACGGTGGACGTTACATTTACGATGTGTTACGACCTGAGGCTCTACCCTTCATTCGATCCCTGCGAAATCTTACATTTCAGCAGGATAATGCACGACCGCATGTTGCAGGTCCTGTACGGGCCTTTCTGGATACAGAAAATGTTCGACTGCTGCCCTGGCCAGCACATTCTCCAGATCTCTCACCGATTGAAATCGTCTGGTCAATGGTGGCCGAGCAACTGGCTCGTCACAATACGCCCGTTACTACTGTGGTATCGTGTTGAAGCTGAACCTGCACACTCCATCCAAGCTCTGTTTGACTCAATGCCCAGGCGTATCAAGGCCGTTATTACGGCCAGAGGTGGTTATTCTGGGTACTGATTTCTCAGGATCTATGCACCCAAATTGCGTGGAAATGTAATCAAATGTCAGTTCTAGTATAACATATTTATCCAACGGAAACCCGATTATCATCTGCATTTCTTCTTGGTGTAGCAATTTTAACTGTGTGTTTGTGTATGTGTGTGTGGTTTGTGTGTGTGTGTGTGTGTGTGTGTGAGTGTGTGTTTTGGTTGATTCTGGGGAGGGAACCAAACAGCGAGATCAGCGAGGTCATCGGTCCCATCGGATTAGGGAAGGATGGGGAGCGAAGTCGGCCGAGCCTTTTCAAATGAGCGATCCCGGCATTTGCCTGAAGCCACTTAGGGAAATTACAGAAAACCTAAATCAGGATGGCCGGACGCGGGTTTGAACCGTCGTACTCACGAATGCAAGTCCAGTGTCTTAACCACTTCGCCACCTGGCTCGGTATGTGTAAACATATTCACAAAATTATTATGAACTGTCCGTAGGTCACTGACGTGTATGTTCGCTGTATTCATATTTGTATATGTGTCGTGGCGTAACGTCCGTTTGCAACAGCGAGGTATAAGGAAGGGACCTACAATCGTATGTACCTCCCATCTGTTCTATACGATTACAACATGTTACCACTCTTGCGTTCTGTTTTGGAAGTTTTGACACTCGAATTCCTTTGTTGTAACGTAGTTCACACCCGTTTATTTGTTGTTTTCATTTCTGTGAGACGTCTCTGCAGCATGTCACCTGCTCTCACAATTCTTCACATTTACTTGCGACAGATATACAGGGTGATTCAAAAAGAATACCACAACTTTAAAAATGTGTATTTAATGAAAGAAACATAATATAACCTTCTGTTATACATCATTACAAAGAGTATTTAAAAAGGTTTTTTTTCACTCAAAAACAAGTTCAGAGATGTTCAATATGGCCCCCTCTAGACACTCGAGCAATATCAACCCGATACTCCAACTCGTTCCACACTCTCTGTAGCATATCAGGCGTAACAGTTTGGATAGCTGCTGTTATTTCTCGTTTCAAATCATCAATGGTGGCTGGGAGAGGTGGCCGAAACACCATATCCTTAACATACCCCCATAAGAAAAAATCGCAGGGGGTAAGATCAGGGCTTCTTGGAGGCCAGTGATGAAGTGCTCTGTCACGGGGTGCCTGGCGGCCGATCCATCGCCTCGGGTAGTTGACGTTCAGGTTTCATAACTAACCTTTTTCGTAGGACTCTCCATACAGTTGACTGTGGAATTTGCAGCTCTCTGCTAGCTCTGCGAGTCGATTTTCCTGGGCTGCGAACAAATGCTTGCTGGATGCGTGCTACATTTTCATCACTCGTTCTCGGCCGTCCAGAAGTTTTCCCTTTGCACAAACACCCATTCTCTGTAAACTGTTTATACCAACGTTTAATACACCACCTATCAGGAGGTTTAACACCATACTTCATTCGAAATGCACGCTGAACAACTGTCGTCGATTCACTTCTGCCGTACTCAATAACACAAAAAGCTTTCTGTTGAGCGGTCGCCATCTTAGCGTCAACTGACGCTGACGCCTAGTCAACAGCGCCTCAAGCGAACAAATGTACAACTAAATGAAACTTTATAGCTCCCTTAATTCGCCGACAGATAGTGCTTAGCTCTGCCTTTTGTCGTTGCAGAGTTTTAAATTCCTAAAGTTGTGGTATTCTTTTTGAATCACCCTGTATATTCCTACCACATGACTCATATTCTGTAACCATTGTATAGTGTGACAACCGACAAGAGTACAGAAGCAGAACAGACATGTCTGTGACCGGGGAAAAGTTCATGATTTTGTGAAAAAAAAAGTGGAGCACGAGGAGATTCGAACCCGGATCTTCCACTTTGCAGGGCAGCACTGTGAGCACCGGACTATGACACTGTGGCTCTGGCACTTCGTGTTCTTGGACCGTTATCTACTCCTATTATGCCTCCGTTTTCACGGTTCAGTACACCTTCCTGTTTTCATGTTTGATCTGTGTTCAGTTTTTGAAACAGTATCCACTGGGCCACTTTAGCACTAAATATAGGGGGGGGGGGGGGGGCTCGGCAAAGAGCGAAGAATACAACAGAGTGGTGTCACCACGTCACGTCATGTTTCAGGCATGGTGCTGATGAGGGAACCTGTTCACCGCATCGTCGACGGTCGTCCCGCGAGGGCGGGCCAGTTTCCACACCAAGCTCTCGTCCTCGGCGACGGCGTCAACGTATGCGGCGGCTCGCTCATCAGACGAACTGCAGTCCTCACCGCCGCCAGTTGCACCGTCCCGTGAGTTGAAGCAGCAGCTAGATCACTTGTACAGTGCGCTTACTGTGGCAATGACTAAGTCTGGATGCTGCAGCCGTATACACCACTGAACAGCCAGAACGCTATGACCAGCGGCCTACTATCGATATAAACCCGTCCAGGCGACAGCAGCGTCACGTGGCGAGGAATGACTGCTGGTCAGACACACGCACCGTGCATATAGTATAACTGAGCGTGGTGGACCAGAAAAAAAATCTAGTAACTTCAAGAGTACAGTACGGGGACACTGAGGAATTGTGACAGTGATTTATTTGTTGCGGTCATCGGCAATCAGATGGCGCTTAACAGGCGTGTTTCTGATCCCCCTGTTTTGCTCTGCAGGCAGTAGCTGAGCTGAGTTTCATTCTAGGCTACAATAATGCCCCACCGATTTGTACGAGGGCAGTTCAATAAGTAATGCAACACATTTTTTTTTCTCGGCCAATTTTGGTTGAAAAAACCGGAAATTTCTTGTGGAATATTTTCAAACATTCCCGCTTCGTCTCGTATAGTTTCATTGACTTCCGACAGGTGGCAGCGCTGTACGGAGCTGTTAAAATGGCGTCTGTAACGGATGTGCGTTGCAAACAACGGGCAGTGATCGAGTTTCTTTTGGCGGAAAACCAGGGCATCTAAGATATTCATAGGCGCTTGCAGAATGTCTACGGTGATCTGGCAGTGGACAAAAGCACTGTGAGTCGTTGGGCAAAGCGTGTGTCATCATCGCCGCAAGGTCAAGCAAGACTGTCTGATCTCCCGCGTGCGGGCCGGCCGTGCACAGCTGTGACTCCTGCAATGGCGGAGCGTGCGAACACACTCGTTCGAGATGATCGACGGATCACCATCAAACAACTCAGTGCTCAACTTGACATCTCTGTTGGTAGTGCTGTCACAATTGTTCACCAGTTGGGATATTCAAAGGTTTGTTCCCGCTGGGTCCCTCGTTGTCTAACCTAACACCATTAAGAGCAAAGGAGAACCATCTGTGCGGAATTGCTTGCTCGTCATGTGGCTGAGGGTGACAATTTCTTGTCAAAGATTGTTACAGGCTATGAAACGTGGGTTCATCACTTCGAACCTGAAACAAAACGGCAATCAATGGAGTGGCGCCACACCCACTCCCCTACCAAGAAAAAGTTTAAAGCCATACCCTCAGCCGGTAAAGTCATGGTTACACTCTTCTGGGACGCTGAAGGGGTTATTCTGTTCGATGTCCTTCCCCATGGTCAAACGATCAACTCTGAAGTGTATTGTGCTACTCTTCAGAAATTGAAGAAACGACTTCAGCGTGTTCGTAGGCACAAAAATCTGAACGAACTTCTCCTTCTTCATGACAACGCAAGACCTCACACAAGTCTTCGCACCCAAGAGGAGCTCACAAAACTTCAGTGGACTGTTCTTCCTCATGCACCCTACAGCCCCGATCTCGCACCGTCGGATTTCCATATGTTTGGCCCAATGAAGGACGCAATCCGTGGGAGGCACTACGTGGATGATGAAGAAGTTATTGATGCAGTACGACGTTGGCTCCGACATCGACCAGTGGAATGGTACCGTGCAGGCATACAGGCCCTCATTTCAAGGTGGCGTAAGGCCGTAGCATTGAATGGAGATTACGTTGAAAAATAGTGTTGTGTAGCTAAAAGATTGGGGAATAACCTGGTGTATTTCAATGCTGAATAAAACAACCCCTGTTTCAGGAAAAAAATGTGTTGCATTACTTATTGAACTGCCCTCGTAGTATAACTGAGCGTGGTAGACGCGTGTAGAGTGGGGAAGGCGCATGATTTACCTGTTTGACCGAGGGCGGATTGTGATGGCCCTGGAGGCTCGCCACGAGCATTTCAGGAACTGCACGACTTGTCGGGTGTTCGACGAGTGATGCTCTCCAACACGTGGCGAAACTAACGTGAAACCACATCCAGACGTCTTGGGGTTTCGCAGCCACCCCTCATCACCGATGTTGGACATCAAAGGCTGGGCACACTGGTAAAACAGGGCAGGCGGCGAACTGTGGTGAAACTAACGCCAGACGTTAATGCTAGGTAGAATACAAATGAGTGAACACACAGTTCACCGATTACCCCTAATGATGGACCTCTGCAGTTGACGACCTGTGCATGTGCCAATGTTAACATCTCGAACTAGCAACTACAATTGAAGGGTACTTGACCATTGGCACTGGCCATTGGCGCTGTCTGATGAATCCCAATACCTTCTTTGTCGTGCCGATGAAAGGGTGCGAATCCTTTGCCTTCCAGGGGAACAACTCCTGGACACCTGACACCGACACAAACTGGCGGCGTTTGCGTTATGCTCTGGGGAACCTTCGCGTGGGTTTCTATGGGTCCAGTGGAACTCGTGAAGACACCATGACGGCCAAAACGTGTCGTGTACTGGTTGCACACCACGTACTCGCACACCTCTTCATAAAGACCTGCTTCCCGACGGCAGTGGCATTTTTCAACAAGATAATGCTTCACGCCACAAACCCAGGAGGCTTGAGGAACGCAGTGGCGAGTTCCAGTTGATTTGCTGACCCTCCAACTCGGCAAGTCTCAGCCCAATTGAACACATCTGGAATGTGATTAATCGTGGTTTCAGAGCCGATCGCCCCCTCTCCAGATTTTACAGGAATTAGGTGCCAGCTTCATCCAGCGACTTACAAAGGCCTCATTACTTCCATGCCACGACGCGGCACTGCTGTTCTCCATGGCAAAGTTGGACATATCGGCTATTAGGTAGGAGGTCATAACATTCTGGCTGATCAGTGCACAGTTCGTGTTGCGAAATCTAGCCCTGGATACGAGCAACAATCCGACATTAAACCTCACGTGAATTCTCTTCAAAATAACAGTAGAGGAGGCTTAAAACAGATAACTACCTATTGGTCAAATCAGTTGCAAAAGCGTAGTCAATTTGCCACCCATGTGACTAAAACTGCGCAACTCCCTGTGAAGTACAGCCAGTGTTTAAGGTTAACGGACTGAGCCACAGTACTCTGAAGTCGCTAGTCAATCATAAATTTCCGTGCTCTGAATCTGAAATCAGTTCAGTTGTCTTGTATGAAATGCGCCATTTACTATGGAACAAATAACAGGTTGCCTAATATTACAATTTATTTTGATAATTGTGCATTCCTAGCGCAGCACAGGTTTCATGGTGGTCTCTTTACTTGTTGTTTAGCAACATCATTTTGTCATAACTGTTGTCACTAACTCATTCGTTCTACATGAGTTACGAGCGACATTTCGCAAATAATTCACACAAATTTTCTTTTAGTTATACGTTTTTCTCATTGTCTCGTTACAGTCATTCGGTATAGTTCCCCTGCTTCTCTATGTCTGAATCCCAACGTCTCAGAAGCTCTATTATTTTATCCAGCACACCACATCTGTTCATTTGTCGAATGGCTCGAATAGCGGTGGTAGAAAGCCCTTCCAGAGAAAGATAACGACGTCCACGCATAGGCTTCTTTCAACATCGGGGATAAGCTCAAGTCTGAAATCGGCACATGACCATAGGCACTGGCGCAATGGCAGAGCATTGCATGGTCAGATGAATCCCGATAGCTTCTTCATCAGGCCGATGGGATTGTGCGAATCCGTCATCTTCTAGGAGAACAACTCCTTCACATCTTATACCGATACTAACTGGCAGTGGCTCAATTATGCTCTGGGGAACCTTCACGTGGGCTTCCATTGGTCCAGTGGAACTCGTGAAGACACCATGACGGCCAAGGAGTGTCGCACACTAGATGCAGACTACTTACACCTCTTCATAAACATCATGCTTCCGAAGCCAGTGGCATTTTTCAAAAATGTAATGCGCGACGTCACATGGCCAGGAGTGTGATGGAGAGGCTTGAGAAACACCGTGGCGAGTCCCAGTTGGTGTGCTGAGCCCCTAGCTGTCATGTCATGTCTGAGCCCGACTGAACACATCTGGGATGTGGTTAAACATGGTATCAGAGCTCATCGCCCCCTCCCCAGAATTTACAGGAATTAGGTGACTTGTGTGTACAGATTTGGTGCCAGCTCCCTCCAACGACTTACCAAGGCCTCATTGATTCCAGGCTATAGAGAGGACGCGGCAACTCTCCCCATCCGTATTTGCGAATTTTTTGGGGCTAAAACACTGCCGATGTGCGTGCGAGCAATATTGTGGTGGATGAATGGTCGAGCCTTGAGCAACTGAGGTTACGTTTTAGTGCATTTTTCTGCCATGGTTTTGCATGAAATTACGCTAACACACTGCTGAGGTACTTATTCCGCATTGGACTCTATTTTTCATGGTGATTTCTTGGTGATAATAAGCAGAAATCTTCGCTTGCTTGAGCCTAGATTGAGAACGTCGAAATTCTTTTGGACTTAGACTTTTATTTAATTTTTTTTTGTGTTATACGCTAGGCAGTTTATTCAGTTTACTACAGGGCGTATAGGAATGGAAGGTTTGTGTATCTTAGGCATGGTTCTTAAGGTTGGTGTGTGGCGGTCCATTATAAATATTGCTTTCTTTTCGAAATCAGTTAATAGAATGTATGACAAAGATTTAGAGCGAAAGAGTGGATACAAATTCCGGAGATACCTGCAGACATCGTCATTTCTATGGAGGTAAAAAAGAGAAGGGAGGTGGCATTACAGACTTTCGCTGTACGTTGTTTAGAAGCCAGAGTGGGAGGAGACTGTTGCCATTTTAAGTAACCCAAAACTTTGGCAGCCTACTCTTTACGGTTGCTGGTTGGTCACTACTCCTGTCGTGTGCGCGCAGAAACTGTTTCAAACACTAAAAATTATGGAGCTTACGTGAATAACATAGCGTCAGCAAGACATTTTGAACGTTTTTATGGTCTTGAATGCGTATTTGTCCTAGTAACAGCACAGATTTGGCCTCGTTAAAGTAGCTTCTTTTTTGCTGCTACATTTCGGATAACCAGGATGTGAATAGTGTGCTTTTGTAACCCATATAATTCCACTTTAACTGCATTCGTATCGACAGCAAATGAAACTGTAACCCCTAATCCAATGCTTGTTTGTCCGCAGCTCGTGCGGTAGCGTTCTCGCTTCCCGCGCCCGGGTTCGATTCCCGGCGGGGTCAGGGATTCTCTCTGCCTCGTGATGACTGGGTGTTGTGTGATGTCGTTAGGTTAGTTAGGTTTGAGTAGTTCTAAGTTCTAGGGGACTGATGGCCATAGATGTTAAGTCCCATAGTGCTCAGAGCCATTTGAATTTGAATGCTTGTTTGCTTGCTGGTCTCGGTAGTGCTTCTTATTCGTTAAATTTTCAGGTTTTAGCACGACATTTTTAGTGTTCATGTTTGCAAGAAATTTACGTACGTGCTCTTCGCTAGCCTATAAACGTGTATGTGATGCAAGAAGCAAGAGATTCTATCGTATATTGTGCATGTCAACAAAGTAGATGATTATTGAAATGTCGAAGAAACAGAACTCTACAGAAATATACCTGCATGCAGAATAAAGTTTTTGTTTTATTAGATTGTCACAGTGTATTAGTCTCGCTGTAGTCTACCCATCTTCTCACTCTGGAATGTTACCTAGGATGCGTCAGTCAGAGTGTGGCCTATAATAGTAATTTACATGATAAAAAAGCTACATAAGCTCCAAACATCTTCCAGCATTATGGATTGCTATAAACGTGATTAAGTTTTAGACCTGTTAAAATGCATACTTTGCTTTAACATGTATGTGAGTAACTTTTTAGTAATAATAACCTAATCTAAGATGTAGGCCAAGCTCACCAACAGTATCCTGTTTGCTTTTTTTCCCTTAATATTTCTCGCCAGTAACTCTGTCACTTTTTCAGGACTAACCAAACATAGCACAATCGTGATGTATGTCTACTTTGGTCATCTAATTGACTTAACTTTTGTACTTCATTTTGTGGTTTTCAAAGTGTATAAGTTTACATCATGCTTAGTGATATACCAATAGTTGGTTTGTTAGTTTCATGTACCATGTATCATTCGCATGATAAATCGTAATGATATGGGACGAGTCACTATATAATGGCATCAATTTTTTGTAAAAATTTGTTAGTTTTTACGTTTTTTAATTAAATACAGACAGGTGTTAGTCAGTCATTCCTACCCACCACCATTTACACATTACAGTAACAGATAATCGTTCACAGAATGGGAGGAGTTATCAAATGTTTTCAGTTTAATTTCAAATTTTGCTCTGCTGTGTGTCAGGTACTTTATATCAATGGGTTGCAGCATTGTGAACCTCTGTTTGTGCTACAGACAACATTAATGTGGAGTAATGAATGTCATTTGTTTCTTCTCGTACTGTAATTATGTACATCATTTTCCTGTTGAAGATCAGGCATCAAATGCTGCTCCAACGATAAGGTGGCTAAGTAGTCGTGTGTTATGCGGGGACGATCGTTGTCGGAGCGTTTGCGACTTGGAAGGCAACAAAAAACACAGAAAAGAAGAAAAAGAACGGACACTGGTAAAGTAAGGCAAATCTAAGGTACAATGACATAAATAAAACCATTACAATAAAAGTAAACAGTGCAACAATAAGTCATGTATACAAAGGAAAATATTGGTTGAATTGCTCCATTTAAGAATCAACTGTGATTGCTTTAAACTTGAGATTACAATCTGATCGATTAGTAAACCCTTAACAACGCAAGCAGGCATTTTCCATGAAACAAATACATGTCCACACAATCAAAGCACCCAACACTCTCGAAACTGCGCACGTGTACGTCAGAATGAAGTCACGGGAAAGTATCATCATGGTGAATCTAATGTTTTGGATTAGGTAAGATGACGGACATCGCTTTCAAGTTTGTGACATAATGACACCTCCCTTCTCTTTTTACCTCCATGCTCATCTCTCACCAAAATCCTTTCTCACATAAATGTGAAGCATCCGTTGCGTCAAAGGTCATAAATTATCCTAAATATTAAAGATTTACGCTAAAATGTCACACCCTGCTGTATGAAATCTAACAGCATAAAATCAACGTGACACCGAAATTTCTTGTATTTCACAAGAAATGTAGCAAGAACAATCACACCAAGTATTATTTATACGTCAGGAAAATGTCGACATAAGTTGAGAACTAAACAGAGGATACACATACTTGAGATACCTAAAGATAGAATCATTTCTGACCATAGTCTGTTACTATGTAAATCTATGGTGTGGACTGTCATAAATTACAGGAAATATCAACAATGTTATATCGAAATATTATTCCACACTGAATAACACAGTACAAAATCGACGTGAAACCAATATTCTAGAATTTCACATGAAATTTAACTAAAACATTCATCAGATATGGTGAAACAAGATGTTATATATACATCAGGACAATGTAGATGTAAGTCGCCCTCTTACTTACATAATTTAGAAATATAAAAATTAATTACAACATAGCTGTTTGTGTAATTCGTGATAATGAAAGTTAAGACTGCAGTTTCTGTTATACCTCAAGAACTCACGTAATTCTTCACTTATAAAAATTAAAAATTAAGTCTCAAACTCCAGCAGAACTATTGCACATTGTAACTCTCAATCTTTGTATATGCAAGTACTTGATAGTGGAAATCTTCAGAAACAGCTGTCGTAATACTCAATAAATGTTTTAAGCAGTGATACTTGAACCTTATTTACAATGCACTTCCAAGCCATATATTTCACTGCAGCCCCAAGCATAAAGAAACTATTCGTTGGTTGTTAATTATTGTATGAGTAAATGCAGAACATTTTATTTATGGCCTAGTGCAGCAATAAAGTTTGCTTCGTTCCATCGATAATCATACAAGAAACATAATTCAGTTTAATAATGTTCCTGAAGCTTGTCATTCATATAGCCACAAATCAAAGCCCTCTATCTCTCATCCACGAAGAATGTAGCCGTTCTTACTGAATATAAATCGAAAATAAAGTGTGAAAGGTCTGTAAAGTGTACTTACTGTATTTGTTAATAAAAGGTGATTTAATTTATATTTTAGACAATGCCCAAACCTAAAAGAGCAGATATAACCAGTTCTGAAGCAAAAAGGCGAAAACAAAAGGAACAGCAAAAAAACGAAACACATCAAGAGCGGGAAGCACGTTTAAGTTCCCTACTAAGGAGAATAAGCACTGTGAGAAGCAGAGAAATCGTAGAACAACGAAATGAATGAATTGATGAAACAACAGTTGCGACACAGTTTTATAAGAAAAGACGACGAACTCAAGCCAGCCATAAAAATATCACACTACGAGAAGAGCGGACGAGGACATGTAAACAGTACAACCCAACAAATGAAGCGTTCCACTACGACCCGACGAAGTAATATACCAAACACAGGCACACTGTAGTCGGAAAAATGAATAACATCTGCCAATTTTGCAACGCAAAAAATTTCAGTGGAGGAATACCAGGAGTCTGTTGCATGAATGGAAAAATCCGATTATCAGCACTGGAAACGCCTCCGCAGGAATTTTTATATTTCATGACCGGGAAACCTTCACAATCTTTCTTCAAAATATAAAAACGTACAAAGTCTGCTTCCAAATGATTTCTGTCAGTGTCACTTCGATCAGACTAACAGACATGAAATTGATTAAATTTTTTCCATCCAAGGACAAGTCTATAACAACATGGGATCATTACTACCACTACCCCATGAAGACCATATATATTTAAGCAAGTATATTTTATCGGAAATGATGAAACAGAAATTGATCAACGATGCACAAATAGCAGTGGATTGAGAAGAGAAGTAGTTCCTAATGCACAGAGGATCTTATACTGAGTCACATTTTCAAAACAGCACTAGACTGAATGATTTCTGATAACTGTAAAGTTACAATTCTAGCCGATGAAACACTGCCTGGAGAAGACGAACGTCGATTTAATGCACTCAAATAGACGAAGTCGCCATAGTAATTGTGGACAGTGAAAATGCAAGTCGTAACATAATTGTACAACGAATAAGAGAAGGACCACAGCGCACTGCAGAAACACGCCGTTCATGTAATGCCCTCCAATATCCATTAATAATTCCGCACGAAGAGGACGAATATCATTTTAATGCGAACCAAATCCAACATGAAACAGGCGTGGAAACCAACAAAAAAGTTACTTCCAAGGAATTCTACGCTTACCACTTAATGATCAGAGACAATAAAACATACAATTACATTCTCAGCACCCGCTGTTTATTCCAGCAATTCGTGGTAGATATGTATGAAAAAGTGGAAGTGGAAGGGATACTTTACTTAACATTGAATCAGAAGAAATCACGTAAGGAAGAAAATATCCACCTTCGAGACGCAGCCATAATATGACGGCAACATTAACGACATTGGAACAGTGGCAGTCCATTCCTCGTCATTCTTAGGAAGCCCGAGACACATGCACGAATACACTCAAGGTGCCATAACCTATAAAACAAAATATGGACGACCTCATCTCTTCGTAACATTCACATGCAACTCTGTCGTGGCCAGAAGTCAAAGAACAACTAAGGTGTGGACAAGCCCCATGCAACAACACGACATAATTGCCCGTGTTTGCCGACAAAAGCAAATGAGATTTATTGAAGTTATTGCAAAGTACCACATCTTTGGAACCGTTAGATGCTGGATGTACACAGCTGGATGGCAAAAACGGGGACTGCCTCACTCACACAATCTCATACGGCTACACGACAGAATTCATCCCACGTATATCGACAAAATTACCTAAGCTGAATTTCCCAATCCACAAGAAGATCCAGAAAAAAAAACGTGATTCACGGACCATGCGGGCCATTAAACACATAGTCACCATATATGAATCATGGAAAATGTGCAAAAAATACATAAAACCGGATACAGAAGACGATCACCCAAAAGCGGTGGCTTCACAGCAAAAATACGAATACGAGGCAGCGACGAACTGGAAATAGATAATCAGGGGGTTGTACCATATAATGCACTACTTTCCAAAATGTTCCAACCACATAAAACGTAGAATAGGCCTACTGAAATTCAGTAAAATCCATCAAGCATGACTGTAAGTGTGTGAACAAAGGCAGTGACATGGCAGTATTTCAAGCAGCCAAAGACAGCGAACAACAAAACAGAAACGACGAGATCCTCATGTACCAAACGGGAAGATACATCAACAGTAACGAAGCAGCTCGGAGGATTTTCGGTATTGCCATGCACGAACTCGAGCCAACTGTGCAACATCTAGCAGTACGTTTGAAGTATGGACAGAGAGTTTACTTCACAAAAGACACCGCCAGAAAAATTGCAGGCGAACCACCTCAGACCACAACATCAACAGCATGACAAACGAATCCATTCGCGAAAACGTTACTGTATGTCGACGTCTCTACCTGTCGTACGTGGAACAGAATAAGAACAATATTTCAATGACGAAAACAAGGAATTCAAGATCATCCAAGAATCATGAAAACTGGGGCACTTTTCCGAGTATACACCGTACATCTGAACAACGCCGACTGTTTCTGTCTCCGGATATTGCTACGCGAAATACGGGGACCAACAAGTTTGACAAATCTCAAGCCTGTTGACGGTTACCTGTGCCAGGCGTATAGAAAAGCATGCGAACGCGTGGAACTACTGGAAAACAACAACAACACAACAACCAGGGGGAACCAACACTACAAGAAGCCTCACTCACAGTCTCAGCTGAACAAATGAGAGACTTATTCGCCATAATACTAACAACATGTAACCCATCGAATCAAAAACAGCAATGCGACTCATTTCAAGAGAGTGTGAGTGATGGCATACAGTACCAAATCCTACAAGAACATCCTGAACGCCGGCCGCGGTGGTCGTGCGGTTCTAGGCGCTGCAGTCCGGAACCGCGGGACAGCTACGGAAGCAGGTTCGAATCCTGCCTCGGGCATGGATGTGAGTGATGTCCTTAGGTTAGTTAGGTTTAAGTAGTTAGGGGACTGATGACCTAAGATGTTAAGTCCCATAGTGCTCAGAGCCTCATCCTGAACTGACTATCGAATTCAACGACGACATCTTCAATGAAACGCCCGTTTGCTTAGAAGATAAATGTTTAGCAAGAAACAACCAGACCTTAGTACAATTTTGGAACGCCGCAAAAGGATACTGTCAGTCAGCTAAACTTCGAAACTACAAAGGAAAAAAGTTACATTGCTCACAACAAACCACTCCTGATTGACACTCAGGAACAAATTTACAACGGTATCATGGGCCAGATGGACAACAATGCTGGTGGAATCATTTTCTAGGATGTTCCAGGTGGCACAGCGAAAACGTTTCTAATAAATCTGTTGCTGGCGAAATACGTGCCAAACAACACATTGCACTTGCACTGGCATCATCCGGCATTTTGGATAGAATATTACAAGACTTGCAACGAAACTCTACAGTGATGAGACGAGCTCTACTCATACTATCAGGAGGTTTCCGACAAACACTTCCAGTTATCCCCAAGTTAAGATCAGCAGACGAGATCAATGCATTCTTTAAAAACATCACATCTCTGGCCACACACAAAATACTGCAAGTAACAAAAATACGAGAATTGAAGTATCAAAAGACGACACAACAGCACATTTTGCTCAAAAATTTTTGCAAACAAGTGAAGGCATACGTCCTACTGACCAGGCGACCAGCCTCAATAAACTCAACAGTGATTTCTACAGCATAGCCACTGCTGTATACGAAGTTATCGACCAGATTAATCCAAACATCGTTAACAACTATACCAATCCGGATGGGCTATTTGAAAGAGCAATTTTGGGAACTAAAAATAATGCTCCAGAATGAAATTTTCACTCGGCAGCGGAGCGTGTGCTTATATGAGACTTTCTGGCAGATTAAAACTGTGTACCAGACCGAGACTCACACTAGGGACATTTGCCTTTCAAAATCAAGGGCTCTACCGAGCACGACTCATGACCTCTCCCCACAGCTTCAATTTTGCCAGTACCTCGTCTCCTACCTTCCAAACTTCACAGACGCTCTCCTGAGAACCTTCCAGAACTAGCACCTGTGGAAGAAAGAAGTGCTAATTCTGCAAGGGAGACAGGAGACGAGGTATTGGCAGAATTGAAGCTGTGGGGACGGTTCGTGAGTTGTGCTTGGGTAGCTCAGTTCGTGGACCCCCTGCCCCTGAAAGGCAAAGGTCCCAAGTTCGAGTCTCAGTCCGGTACACAGTTTTGATCTGCCAGGAAGTTTCAAAAATAATATTGTCGACGATATCAACTTTCATATTCCTGATGAAGAGAGAATACTAAAATCGACTGTCACGATGGTAAACGTTGAAGAAAGTGTAAACTTCCCTACAGGATTTCTAAGATATTTGCAAGTACTGGTAATGCCATTAAACTGCCTTCGACTTAAAACTGGGTCTCTGATCATGCAACTCAGAAATCTGAACTCATAAAATTACGTAGAGGTACAAAGATGATCGTCAAATGGCTATCAAGTAACACCAGCAAAGCCAAATGTATGACTGGAAAATACAAAAGACACTCACAGTTCATTCTCAGAATACGATTGATCTCCACTAAACAGCAGTTCCACTTCAAAAGACTCCAATTTCCTGTCAAATTATCCTGCAGTTTTACAGTTAACAGAACAGAAGTACAAATTTTAAAAAGACTCCTGCTTCTCTAGCAGTCAGTTACACATAGCTTCCTCTGGAGTAGGAAATTCCAAAAATTTGTACATATATATTGCCCTGATAACAAAATGAAAAATGTAGTTTATAAGCAAGTATTGTAAATAGTTAGAATATGTGTTCAATAAACTTTTTTTACCTCTAATACTTTAAAGTTTATCCTTTTATTCCAACCACCACACAATCTCATATCAATTCCCTGAGCAAAGTCAGGTACCCCAGCTACTAAGTTACTATAGTCTGATTAAAATTACTTGATAGTTGACGTCTGTCGCTTGCCACTACATTGTTGCCATATCCGCTGACATCTACTACTCAGTTGCACGTGACACACAAACACACTGTCTCACTTCACAAATGCTATTAATGTGTAACATGGAGCAATGTTGGATGTGGCAGCTGCGACATATGACAGAAATGGGAGCTGCTCCGAAGATGGCTGATTTTAACCGACCAATGACTGAACTGCGTCTGACGTCGGGCTTTGTAGCCCTGAATTTAAACTCACTTCCTAACCTAACCACAGCCTTGTGATGACCAATGTATCTGACAAAATGGTGATCAATAATCTGTGGAAGAATCAAAATTACGATCGTTTTTTTCGTGGCGTTTAAGGCTGATCTCTGCAAAGCAAACTAAAGATATAATAAATATATAATATGTTTGTTTGCATAGATATATTCTGCAGAAAAAATTGTTTTAGCAGTAAAATCAAACTGTAATTTCTTGTTGTCATTGGTTTCCTGAAGCAATCTTCACACTGGCACAGAATGTTGTGTTACCAACAGATGAACAGTGGTTGAAAAGTATAAGAGACACAAACAGACACCAAACGAAGGAAGGATGATAGGAAGAGAAATAAGAGCAAATAAAAAAGTCAATTCGATGACGAAAATGGCTCCGCAAAGTATCAGAAATAAAAAAAATACATCTAAACCACTTAAGTGAAGAAAAATGATAATCAAAGTATTCTGATTAGATTTAGAAAAATAAAAATTTTGCTGTAATGGACAAGATTCGAACCGTCAATTTTCTACATGTTATGCTTATATGCTAAAACCGCAAAGTGCTATTCTGCAGTGTTCCAGTCACAATGATTAATTGATAGCCTTCAAAAATTTGGCTTTACGAAATGTCATGCAGAGCTTATCTATGATGTAAGCCAATCTCCGTGATTGTAATAAATGTATAAACGATGCTGAATCGCGTCTTGTGTGGAAGGATCCAGTAGTGTTCAGTTAGTGCTGGGTATCAAACGTGTGCATTTCGTTAACATCGTTGTGTGTGTGTGTGTGTGTGTGTGTGTGTGTGTGTGTGTGTGTGTGTGTGTGTGTGTGTGTGTGTGTCTGTGTGTGTGGTGTGCTTTGGCATGGTTATCACATGTGATGAAATGTGAAATAAAAGGTCCAGGCCTGGGATTCAGGATCCAAACACATTACAATATAATGTGGCGAAAAATGATTTTGTGTGGTGAAGTTTGGTATGTGTATCGTTGCTTAACACAAGAAAGCAGAATATAACGTCACATCACATATATCCTCCACCAAATAAATAATATGTAGCTTGTGTAATCTGGGGTGCTGCTTTTTAATGCTGCTGTAGGTTTATCTTGATGTTACTGCATCGCCACTCAGGAATCATGCAATGGTAGAAATAAGCTCCAGGAGTTTGTGTTCACAACAAGTTTTATTTCGCACACTAGATGTTCAGTCGGAACTACATGTAAAATTGACTTAACATTGTCTCATGACTGATGTCAAAGTGAACTCCAACTGAGATGTGAAGGCGTACAAATCGCCTCTATTTACATAATTTTAAACAATTACTGCCATTGTTACATACTAAATTTTTAGGTTTAACAATTAAAACTTTTATGTACATATTCCCAAATTACATAGAAATTTACATGACAGGAAAGAACCTGTTTCATTAAGGCTATG
Source organism: Schistocerca americana (assembly GCF_021461395.2). Taxonomy (NCBI): domain Eukaryota; kingdom Metazoa; phylum Arthropoda; class Insecta; order Orthoptera; family Acrididae; genus Schistocerca; species Schistocerca americana. Next base: position 45,824,228 of record NC_060127.1, read on the forward strand.
GTTGTGGTATTACAATCCCCCGAAGAAGTTTGACTATTGCAGAGAGACAAAGATCTTCTAAATCTCTGGCTAAAATGAAGGGAATATAATCATGACTCATGAAACAGACAAACAATTTGATAGTTAGTGTGTTTGAAAATACATGTTATATGTAAGATTTAGTCAGTTAACTTTCACATATACAAGATTAAATAAAAAAATAAGAGTGTATAAAATATCAGTTTTATCCTCTTGCTGCCCTTTTGATGCACTCCATTGACAGTTCTATGAGATTTCTTATATATTTATTACCTAAAAATATTGTATCTTATTTCTAAAAAGTGTTAGTGTGTGTTTTCTTTATTTTTGACAAGGACATGCCCCATCTGGAACGGCAGACATCAGATAGATGCTGTATCAAACCGATTTTGATGTCCAAATTTCAAACAGATTAAAGAAAATGTATCACTTACAAAATTTAATGATCAGAATAATCACAACTATATCCGTGTCCCTAAATAATTGTGAATGTACATCATTAAACAAATTCAGTTGCTTCTCAGAATAATCCTTTGTCATCACAACTACTGTGTCTCTCAACTGCAGTAAGCTGTATATCAATATAAAGTGCTGTGTTTTACCATACTCCACTACACATGAATTTATTCCAACTTCTTCCTCGGTTCATTTCAAATTTGTATCAGCACAAGATAGTTATTGTTTTACTCATATATACATATATCCTATAACTGAGAATTACTGTAATCACAGTGTAACTTCCCATTCATGAGCATGGTGAACTGTACAATGTAAAAAGTTATTCTCTATATCAAATAAACTGTGACAAAGCAAAATTCAAGTTGATAACATAAAATATTACCTATGATACCAAACAAAATGTATATTTGTTTTCATGAATGACAAATCAGATTCAAGAGTTATTCTACATCAGAGCACAGAAGAACAGTAATTTAAGGTATATGCCAAAAACTTCAGAGAATTCCCTCTGGTCCATTGCGTGAGCTCTAGGCATTGCATAGAACTGTGCAGAGTTCATCAACTCATAGGAAGTGTGACTATAGCAAGTGACTGTAAGGCCACAAAACAAGTTATATTTGTAGGCAATCATTTACAGCCTAACATACAATCAAATATAAGAGTTAACCTACAATGCACTTATATATATACACACACACACAAGACCAAGAGATGAATACACTAAGCAGATTCAGAAGGATGTAGGTTGCAGTAAGTACTGGGAGATGAAAAAGCTTGCACAGGATAGAGTAGCATGGAGAGCTGCATCAAACCAGTCTCAGGACTGAAGACCACAACAACAACAACACACACACATATATATATATATATATATATATATATATATATATATATATATATATATATATATATACTTGTGTGTGTGTGTGTGTTTGTTTGTTTGTTTGTTTGTGTGTGTGTGTGTGTGTGTGTGTGTGTGTGTGTGTGTGTGTGTGTGTGTGTGTGTGTGTGTGTATTACATGAAATTAAAATTTGGCATGAGACATCTCAAACCAAATTGAAAATGTTTAAAGCCTACATTTGTGACAATTGGACTGACCTGAAAAATTCAACCCACTGGGTACTAACCACTAAGAAAATTCATGTTCAGTTAGTTCAAATGTCAAAGTCCAATAAGGAATAAGTATGCAAATATGTGAATCAATATGATATGGAACTTCAAGTTGCAGAGAAAATGCTCAAGGCATATGTTTGCGACAATTGCACTGACCTTAAAAGCCACTAAGAAAGTTCATAGTCCATTAGTTCAACTCTCAAAATCCAGTAAGAACTAAATATGCTAATATGTGAATCAATATAATATGCAATTTCAAATTCCCGACAAGATGTTGAAGGGCCATGTTTGTGATGCACAGACCGACCTGAAAGTCATGGCTTTCCATTCCAGGAAATAAGGACTGAAGTGTTTTATCCAGGACATATAAACAGATTATTAAATGGGGTTCATGAGGCACAAACTGTATTGTATGATGAGGTTTTGCTCACAAGAAATATCTAACAGACAACAGTGTCTACAACTCATGTCAAATATGGGAAACTCTACCAGATAAACAAAATTTTTTATGTTCATACTGTAATAAAATGGAGCGAAAATGATTTTGTAGATGATGTTCAATCACAATCTAATTATTTCATGCCACATTTTAATATTAGGGTTGTTTAAAGATAAATACATATGTCGACACTTAAATGATCCAATAAGTATGTAAGTATTCAGTAGTATCCTGCACAAGCAGTTAAAAACACAATGACAAGAGTCATATATATCACTGATATCATGACATTGATGTGAATGCGTATCCCAACAAAAGTGGTTCAACAAGGGTAATGTCAATGATTCTCTGGCCAACTTAGACATGGAGGTTAAATTGAAAGAGAAAACTGAATATACATGTATGGGTATGCATAATGCAAGAAATCCTGTGTAAAAGAAACATGTTGGTCAGTTTGTCATATGCAGAAAATATAAATGATTAAGAAGAACATCAGTATACCACATGACAAAGTTAAGCATCAAGGTACCAAAGAACATATATGATGAATGTTAACAACCAATATAGAAAACATGACACAAAAACGTATACAGAATCAGATACAGGTAAAAGCACAAAGCATAATGCTGATTAGAGTAATATACTTGACATATTGAAACATAGCTTAAACTCCATGCATAATTGGTGTGTCAAAGAAATGGTTGATGTCCAGCCAGAGCATCTATCCAACGTATCTCCTATTTGACTGATGCCTTCCACAGACTAATCAGCCAATGCATATATCTCACCAAGACAGTGTTCATCTGAAACCAAGCAGCCAAAAACTCCACTAATAATTGTGTTGTCACCCTAAGACAACAGCAAGCAAAATACTCCTAAATATTTATTCATAAACAGCTTTCAAACACAACACCAGATTTATTGCAGAGCTGTGGGATTCATTTTAGTCAAGATAAAGTAAATAATTAGTAAATCATTGTAATTCACAGAATCTTTGTCATATATAAACTTCACATAACAGGCTAAGTGTATGCAATGTAATTTATGTCGATTGTCGCTGAAAGTCTCCATAATAATTATGCTGAACATTCAATTATCTATGTACAAAGTATTTCAGATGTACATGATCTTGAATTATTGTAAAATCGTAAAGATGTGAAATAATCCAATTTTTACACAAGTGACCAAGATTATACCATAGTTCCTGCTGATCAACTAGAGTGTATTATCCAGTTGGCTCTACTTCTCTTAAAAATTCATATTACTGTCAGTATAGATGAGATAAGATGGTATTTTCAAATCAGCGAAACCACTTCATGTACCCAGAAGTGATTTAAACATGTGGGAAGAAACTAAGTGCTAATGGTGCAAATAAGGAATGTAGTACTGAAGTATAAAGATGCTGAAACAGATACTAAATTAGCTGGGGCTCTTTTCCTTGGCAGACGCATGGTACACACAGAGTGTGTACCCTCCTGAGGGTTGATTGTATGCAAATATACAGATTCAGCCATGTGATATTTTTTAAACCAAATAGCACTTGTGACTGGATAAATTAACCTGAATGCATTTGGATGTGGTATATCTAAAATCTCGAATGTGTATGTCGAAGAGTTATTTTGTTCCTTGTTAATTGCTTTTGACTTCTCGTAACTTTTAATCAACACAAGGTGACCTACTTTAAACTGTGTAACTTTAAGAGTTTTGTCATGCTTCTTCTTCGTATTACTATGATATAGCTCCATATTCTTCTTCACTACCTCCTTCCTCTCACCAGCAGTTAACTCTGTACAAGTTGGAATCTTAATTAATTCATGCAGTAAGTTAGCAGGTTTCTGATAAAATGAACTTCATATGGTATGAATCCAGTTGGAGGACGTTACAAACCACTTAGAACGTATTCAAAAAGTGTACCAATCCTTGGAACACAATATTCTGCACAACCTACCTATTTACCTCACATCCATAGGATTGCATGATTGTGTTTAATGTTCTCATTGTTAATAAATTCCTTCCATGTATGAGATGTGAACTGCCTTCCATTGTAGGATAGTAAAAGAAGTATAAGAAAGGAGGTACTGGCGCACCTCCCAATATTGCCCGTTTTTAGATATAAAATGAGGCATTTTTTTATTATTTATCCTCTATTTTAACAGCCAGATCATTTTTCAATACAAAGATTGGTCTTTCAAATGGGACACTTTTATATTTACAAAAACTGCATAAGGTTTTCGTAACTGATAGACAACATAAATGGATAACCACCCTGAAGAATTTTTTACTATCTAAACATAAAACATCCATTTCTCATCGATTAAAAAAAATTTCAAATGAGACATAAAATAGTTATGTATATTTATGGACAACAAATGCAATGCTCATTTGTTACCTCAATTAATAGTAAAATATATTTTAAGTGCAGATAAAGGTTTACAGTTGTGTCTAATTCTCATATTCTAATTTCTTTATAAATTCATTATTATAATTGATAATACTGATATAGTTATTATTTAATTCAATTACTGTAGAATATTTTCGTCTTATTTCATATTGACATATATTACAGTTAGTAAATTAACTGTATTATATGTCAAATTTTCTACTCAAAACACTGTTTTTTCTGCAAAACTCTAGGTCTTGTATGGAGAAACCTCTGGCCACATCACCTGGAATTTTTAAAATAAACTCAGTATTGAGCAGGATTTGAACAATGTAATATCCCATGCTACCATTAAATCATTTGAAACACACTCGCCTTACCGTGCTGAGCTACTGACACTAGGAATTATATGACTCTTTAATTTCATATCTCTCTCAAGCACTGTATAGCAAATTAGCCTCCAGCCCCAGTGTTATCATTATTGCATTTCCTCTACTCCTCAGAGGCTATGAGGCGGGTTCCAACATCGTTGACACCTAGAGGCATATGACTATGGTTTCCTCCTTTGACATAATAAAGTACAACATATATTGAACACTTTTATATAGTAAATAGAACAGTTTCAAAAAGCGATTGTGGTTGATCTTTCTGATGTGCAAGAGTATAACCAACCGGACTTTTTCCCCAATTGTACAAGTTGGTGTAGTGATGGCAATCAATGATATTATAGTTGTCCTGATAAACAAAGTGGACATAACAATCGTAAATATCAAGAAAAATATTTTATAGGTAATTGACTAAATTAATGAAAATCGATTGCAATGGTGCACTCGTATCTACGTTTAAAGCAGACGAAATGGAAAGTATTATAGAGGTATTCGATGGATTTAACAAATGTTATGAAGATAAAGCTTTACCATACAACTATTTTATTGCAAAAATAGCTGAGCTGTTGAATATTGAGCACAAAATAAAAATATCTACCAATAAACATAACAGTCATTTATGGCAACAATTTTTAGACATGAATCCTTACGATATAATTTAAAAATAAAATGAATTTGATGCATACATGGAAGCTCAGTTCAGGAGCTCATACAATACCAGTAAAATATATTGACCTAAAAATTTTCAGTTAGTATTCTATGTTGTGCATCATAAGTGAGATTTATCTTACCATACATAATTATGTAAGTATGTGTATCCTCTGGTATTTTCTCATTAAAAGTAGCACACAACTTCATTGTGGTTTTTGTGTAGATACTACATTTTTTCTATGTGTCATATTAATCATATATATTGGATAATTTGAAATAAAATTATATGGATTTATGTCAGCATCACCTTTCAATTGTGTAACATGTTTAAATTCGCAAAAAACATCAAAAGCTTTCAAAAAATCATATCTAGATTCCACATTTCTTGGGAAAGACTTCATTTCTTCCATTTTTCAAATATAAAGTACACAGCATAACATTGTCAAATAGTGATAAATCAATTAATTGATTATTTTTGTGATTAGTTTAAAATACAACAAATATAAAATAAGGCATATCAAACTCACCTGAGTTATAGTAATTTGTGATATCTAGTTCAAAACTTTTTTTACCATATAAACCAGTTACTTCTACAGTTTGTAGTTTATAAAAAGATATGCAAATTTTTGGATTTTTCAGTATATGTTCTTATTGCGCTAGCTCATAATTAGGCTCATATCTGGCAATTGGTACTCAAATTTCCATATTTTCTATGACGATTTTACACCCTTTTGAAAGTTTATCTTTTATTTCAACAGCATAATTATTCTAATCATACCATCTTAGTGTAAGATGTCCAGCACTTGAGCTCCAGGTAAAAATTACAGAAATGTCTCCTTCCCAAATTACCTCCTTATATTCTTTGAAAGATCCACCCATTATTTCCAGTGGATATAGTACTTCATTTTTCTTCTTTTTTATTTCACCATTATTTTGGATATCTCCTTCCATACATATTTTATAATTAACAGATGATCTTAAATTCAATAAAACTGATGATGAAATAAAGGTTCCTCAATTCTAGGTAAAACATTATTTCCCTTTTGTATGGTTATAAAGTAAAATAGATGCTACATACTTGTCAATCAGTTTTTTATTTGATTTTCCATCATATATTGGATAATGTTAGGTTAGAAAATTTAAAAAAGGAAATGGACAGGTTAAAGTTAGATATAGTGGGAATTAGTGAAGTTCGGTGGCAGGAGGAACAAGACTTTTGGTCAGGTGAATACAGGGTTATAAATACGAAATCAAATAGAGGTAATGCAGGAGTAGGTTTAATAATGAATAAAAAATAGGAGTGTGGGTGAGCTACTATGAACAGCATAGTGAACACATTATTGTGGCCAAGATAGACATGAAGCCCATGCCTACTACAGTAGTACAAGTTTATATGCCAACTAGCTCTGCAGATGACGAACAAATTGAAGAAATGTATGATGAGATAAAAGAAATTATTCAGGTAGTGAAGGGAGACGAAAATTTAATAGTCATGGGTGACTGGAATTCGAGAGTAGGAAAAGGGAGAGAAGGAAACATAGTAAGTGAATATGGATTGGGACTAAGAAATGAAAGAGGAAGCTGTCTGGTAGAATTTTGCACAGAGCATAACTTAATCATAGCTAACACTTGGTTCAAGAATCATAAAAGAAGGTGGTATACATAGAAGAATCCTGGAGATACTAAAAGGTATCAGATAGATTATATAATGGTAAGACAGAGATTTAGGAACCAGGTTTTAAATTGTAGGACATTTCCAGGGGCAGATGTGGACTCTGACCACAATCTGTTGGTTATGAACTATAGATTAAAACTGAAGAAACTGCAAAAAGGTGGGAATTTAAGGAGATGGGACCTGGATAAACTGAAAGAACCAGAGGTTGTAAAGTGTTTCATGGAGAGCATAAGGGAGCAACTGACAGGAATGGGGGGAAGAAATACAGTAGAAGAAGAATGGGTAACTTTGAGGAATGAAATAGTGAAGGCAGCAGAGGTTCAAGTAGGTAAAAAGACCAGGTCTAGTTGAAATCCTTGGGTAACAGAAGAGATACTGAATTTGATTGATGAAAGGAGAAAATACAAAAATGCATCATATTAAGCGGGCAAAGAGGGATACAAACGTCTCAAAAATGAGATCGACAGGAAGTGCAGAATGGCTAAGCAGGGATGGCTAGAGGACAAATGTAAGGATGTAGAGGCCTATCTCATGAGGGGTAAGATAGATACTGCCTACAGGAAAATTAAAGACACCTTTAGAGAAAAGAGAACCACTTGCATGAATATCAAGAGCTCAGATGGAAACCCAGTTCTAAGCAAAGAAGGGAAAGCAGAAAGGTGTAAGGAGTATATAGAGGGTCTACACAGGTGCAATGTTCTCGAGGACAATATTATGGAAATGGAAGAGGAGGTAGATGAAGATGAAATGGGAGTTATTATACTGCGTGAAGACTTTGACAGAGCACTGAAAGACCTATGTCGAAACAAGACCCCAGGAGTAGACAACATTCCATTAGAACTACTGACAGCCTTGGGAGAACCAGTCCTGACAAAACTCTACCATCTGGTGAGCAAAATGTATGAGACAGTAGAAATTGCCTCAAACTTCAAAAATAATATAATAATTCCAATCCCAAAGAAAGCAGGTGCTGACAGATGTGAAAATTATCGAACTATCAGTTTAATACGTTACAGCTGCAAAATACAAACGCGAATTCTTTACAGACGAATGGAAAAACTGGTAGAAGCCGACCTCGGGGAAGATCAGTTTGGATTCCGTAGAAATGATGAAACACGTGAGGCAATACTGACCCTACGACTTATCTTAGAAGAAATATTAAGAAAAGGCAAACCTACGTTTCTGGCATTTGTAGACTTTGAGAAAGCTTTTGACAATATTGACTGGAATACTCTCTTTCAAATTCTGAAGGTGGTAGGGGTAAAATACAGGAAGTGAAAGGCTATTTACAATTTGTACAGAAAGCAGATGGCAGTTAGAGTCGAGGGACGTGAAAGGGAAGCAGTGGTTGGGAAGGAAGTGAGACAGGGTTGTAGCCTCTCCCCGATGTTATTCAATCTGTATATTGAGCAAGGTAGTAAAGGAAACGAAAGAAAAATTTTCTCGTAGGTATTAAAATCCATGGAGAAGAAATAAAAACTTTGATGTTCGCTGATGACATTGTAATTCTGTCAGAGACAGCAAATGACTTGGAAGAGCAGTTGAACGGAATGGACAGTGTCCTTAAGGGATGGTGTAAGATGAACATCAACAAAAGCAAAACGAGGATAATGGAATGTAGTCGAATTAAGTCGGATGGTGATGCGGGAATTAGATTAGGAAATGAGACACTTAAAGTAGTAAAGGAGTTTTGCTATTTGGGGAGCAAAATAACTGATGATGGTCGAAGTAGAGAGGATATAAAATGTAGACTGGCAATGTCAAGGAAAGCGTTTCTGAAGAAGAGTAATTTGTTAACATCGAGTATTGATGTAAGTTTCGGGAAGTCGTTTCTGAAAGTATTTGTATGGAGTGTAGCCATGTATGGAAGTGAAACATGGACGATAAATAGTTTGGACAAGAAAAGAATAGAAACTTTCGAAATGTGGTGCTACAGAAGAATGCTGAAGATTAGATGGGTAGATCACATAACTAACGAGGAGGTATCGAATAGGATTGGAGAGAAGAGAAGTTTGTGGCACAACTTGACTAGAAGAAGGGATCGGTTGGTAGGACATGTTCTGAGGTATCAAGGGATCACCAATTTAGTACTGGAGGGCAGCATGGAGGGTAAAAATCGTAGAGGGAGACCAAGAGATGAATACACTAAGCAGATTCAGAAGGATGTAGGCCGCCGTAGGTACTGGGAGATGAAGAGGGTTGCACAGGATAGAGTTGCATGGAGAGCTGCATCGAACCAGTCTCAGGACTGAAGACCACAACAACAACAACAACAACAACATTGGATAATCTGTACCATCAGCTCCAATAACACTGAAGTTCATCTACAACTGGACGTGATTAGGATATGAACATTAGTTTCTTATCCTTCTTGGGAATATTCAGCTTATTTTTGGTTTTCTTATTAACAGGAAATGATTAATACTGACAGCTTTCAATCTTGTTAATTTATACAGAATAAAAACATCATTTCGTCTTTAAAATAACTGTTACAATACATCATTCAAATCAATTAGATTATAATTTTCCTCAGTTATAGTTACAACTAAATCTTGAATTTTATCATGCATTGGAATAAATAAAGGATCATTTGGTTGATAAACTATTGATGCTCCAAACTCTACATTATGTTTAAATGAAGCAATAATATTAGTTTCATGGTGAAAGTTATCATTGTGCTTTATGAAGATTCCCTCAGCTAAATTAAAATTTACATTAATTAACTCAAATGGTATAACTTTTGGAATATCATTAGCAATACTCTTTTATTGGCTTTAATAGTTTGAATGAAACCTAATACACTGCCAATACTGTCTTTTATGCCCATATACAAGATAACATCGCTCTCAATAGTTATTTTATTTAAGCACTCGTCTGCTTTAAAGTGTATATTAGGCTTTTTTGTATGAATAAACTTTTTAAACTTTTCCCATTGTATTGACCTTTTGGAGTTATTATTGTTTCTCCATCAAAATATATAATTTTTTGCTGTAACATTTGGAGTTAAAAATGTAGTATAAACACCAACCAATGCTGCACTTTTAAAACTATCTCTTATAGGAACAGTTAATCTTTTTTTGAGCACTTAATTATCACTCAGTTGTGTTACTCTACTCATTTATTGGTAATTAAATGAAAACAGATTGGGATCGAAAAATAAGAATTTCAGAAACGAAGTAAAAAAATGAAAATCTTTAATTACAACTAATGCCATTATATGTGCTATTATCGGCCATAGCGCATGTGGTAAAACAGCATTAATGATCGATATATATTTTTTAGCACCAGGATGGTTAACCTGAGATAAAATTAATCATCTATACATTTATTCAAAAAGTCTGGATCAATCAAAGTATCGAGAATTTATTAACAATGTAAAAAAATTGAAGATAAATGGAATGCTGGAATAACTACAATTATTAGTAGTAATGATGAAATTATACCATTAGATGAGTGTAACGATAATGCAGTTGTAGTATTTGATGACTTTATATTGGAAAATCAAGATATTGGAACAGAATGTTTTACTGAGGTAGCCATAAAGAATAGATTGTTTTAATTGAACTCAATCGTATTCTAAGATACCAAAACAAATTGTCCAAGATAATCTAAATATTTTTTGAGAAGATGACACAGATATACATCACATTTATCGTGGGTTTGTAGGTGGTGGTTTAAGATATGACGAATTCAGAAATATGTGTAGTAAATGTTGGAATGATGATTTTGGTTTTATCACAATAGCTATGACACATAAATCAAATGATGGTAAACACAGAGCACAAATTAAACATTTTGTAACATCAACATAAACATTAAATGTTTTTACGTTATACAAATGCTTGCAAAACAAGATAAAAAGAAATAAGAAGAATTAAAAGAAGAATTTAAAACATGGAAGAAACAACCACATTCAGAATATGAAAAATGTAAAAAAGAAGATCAACATGGTATTGATGCAACTGAACAGGTAAAAGCAGGAATTTTAGGATTAGGTGATAACATATTGGGAGCTATTGAAGGTAAGAGAGAGGTTGAAAAACAAATTGTTCCTTATCATCGTTTAGACAAATTTAATGATGTACCATCAGTTAAACAATATGAAAGTTCACAGTGTGACTATATTTTAAGTGAATTAGAAACGCAAGATTTATTGACGAAGTATGGAGAAGAGGGCGAAAAAATAAAAAAAATAAATGTAAATGAAACAATGTTAGAAAATATTAATCACAGTGAAGACAAAGTTTTTGGATTAACACCTGTTGGTTCATTTAAATTTGTTAGTAAATTACGAGTGAAGTTTGTTATTCAAACTTATCACAAAATATTGCTGATTCAGAAAATGAAAAAACTGATGAAGGATTAATTACAAAATATAGAAAACAGCCAATTGAATTTGTTTGGTTAAGCAATGTTAGAGATTTAATGGATAGATTAACAGTAATGCAGGGAGAAGAATTGTGTGGAAATAAAAACTATAAGAATGAGAAATTTGGTATAGTACAGATGTTAACAAATATCATCATCAACCAGTCAGAACGAATTTCATACTTGATTACATTTTTAAATAATCTTCCTAACACTTTCTGAACAAATGGAAAACGTGGTAAAGGATTCGTAAATTGGGCTACAAATAATTTACCAATGCTAAATAGGCATCTTCCAGGATATAATTACTGTGAACCGTTTACTAAGCTAGAAGAAATACTAGCACATGGAGATTAAGGAATTAATCCATTAGATGAAGCTTGCAAACAACATGATATAGCCTGTAGACGCAATAAAGATTTAGAAAAAAGACATGAAGCAGATAAAGAGCTTCAATTAACTGCTAAAGAAAGAATGTATTCTTCTGATGCATCAATTAGTGAAAAAGTTGCAGCTACTGTAGTCAGAGGAATAATGCGTGGAAAATAAAATTGGGACTGGTACTTGACCATGATGACAATGGATGGTGGTTTAAAGTTTTTGATTATAAAAATGAATAACTTTGACATTGTCTACAAATTGCTATGTAGGGGAAAAATTAAACCAACAGCAATTAAAATTAAAGCTAATAATGGTTAACTGTACAATATTGATCAATTTTTAACTCAAGAAAAAAAAGAAAAAGAGATAAGATAACTGGTGGCAACTCCTGTTGTGAAAAAATTGTTTAATATCTAACGAAAACGCAAGAAGGATCTGGTTTAAATCTACTTGAAGATAGTTTTCTATCACAAGTATTGGCAGGTTTACCATATATAGCTACTATTGGTACATTAGCTGGTGGGGCTGCAGCAGTTGCAAATACTGTTATAAATAAAAAGAAAGGTGATAAAGAATTAGAAGAGCAAAAGGGGAGTTATTTGGAAATGGAAAAGAAAGGTACAGGGTTAAAAAAAAACATTGATAAGTATCCTAATGCACTGAGTAAACTTGATACAGAAAAACTTCTTAAGCAATAGAAAATTCAACATTTTCGTGGTGTATGTATGATTGATGAGTTACGTAATAAACCAAAACATTTAGTGTCGAATCGTTAATTTAGTTAATCTGATCATGCTGGTGCACACTGGATATATTACTACAAAAATAACAGTAACAATTTGTGTTTGATTCATTTGGTGGAAATATACCTAAACAACTAGATAATTATTCGAAAAAAATTATCTCTATTATAATAATGAGAGGATAGAAAATTTTAATAAAGTATTATGTGGCCATTTGTGTTTATTTGTATTAAATTAATCTCAGACAGTTATGAAATTAATGATATTTTGAATCTAATAAATGAACTTCTTTGGAAATATAATAAGCAAAGAGATGGAAATAAAATCTAAAGAATTAGAAAAAATAAAAAAAAGATTTAGAATTGGCAATAGAAAATGTAATTAAGCAATTTCATAAGGAATTAAGAAGCATTTTTAAAATAATTAAAGGTTATGTTGATTTTAAGGGTAGAAGTTTAGTAGATATGAAAGATCCTATAAATAGTTATGATACAGTTATCAAACAATACTAAGAACAAGAATTTATCATAAAACCAGAATAAACAAGTATTCTAACACAATTCAGTTACTACAACACAATACAACTTAATGAAAAAATTATTCAGCTTCATAATGATAACTGTAACACTATAATACATATTGATGAAACAATTAATAATCTGAAATCCGATTATAATAAACGAAATGGAATTTATGGTGGTATGATGCCGCATCATAATAAACAAATAGGTAAGATGAAAGCTACTCTAGTTGACCTGGAAAATAAGGTAAATGATAAATTAGAATTTGACATTACTTTTAATGATCCTACTGAGTGTAAATGTTTATTTCCATATTGGCTTATGGTCAATAAAATTATAATAATGGCATATACAGAAAGAGATGTAGCAGTTGATCTTTTAAAATGTCCGTATTTCCTCCACCAACACCTTTCACTGAACTTCCACACTTGATAAGTGTGAATGAATGTTTATGTATGGAGTATGATGGGTCAAGTCAATTTAAACCTGTTAGAGAAAACGTTTATGTATTTGGTGACGTATTTACATTACCTGTCGATGAACAACAATTTTTAAAGTACGTAAATGGATCACGTTTGGTATCTTCAATTTAAGACATTTACAGAAACATGTAATCCTCACTGAGTAACAACTAAAAATGGGAAAAAAGAATTGAAGATATTTCTTCAGTATGTAAAACTAAAAAGAGAAAATTGTTAAACAAATTTTACAGGTGATGATATGACTCATGAAGAAATAATCAATCAATTGCATAAGCCACTGGGAAAACATTTTAATAGAAGAAAAGTTGTAAATTTTGGAATACATGATTTATGGCAATCTGATTCAGTTTAAAGGGATTCTTGAAACTTAATATCAAAAATAAATAAAGCTTTTAAATATTTACTAATTATAATTGATATTTTTTCGAAATTTACTTGGGCTATTACAGTAAAAGATAAATCAGGTAAAAATGTAACTGAGGTTCTTGAAAAAATATTTAGAGATAGAGATCCAAGAACCTTACAAATTGATAATGGAAAAGAATTCTATAATAACAATTTTAAACAACTGATGAAGAAATATAATATTAACTATTACTGAAAATTTAGTGAATTAAAAGCATCTGTTGTTGAAAGATTTAATAGAACACTTAAAGGAAAAATGCAGAAAAAGTTTTGTCTTCAAGGTCACTATAAGTGGATAGACATGCTTTAAAAATTAGTTGATGAATACAGTAACACAAAACATTCAACTATAAAAATGAAACCAACAGAAGTTAATGAGAAAAATTTGAAACCCGCCTGGTAGGTGGATCTAGCATCTCCAAAATTTGAAAAAAGAGATAAATTTAGAAGTAGTAGATTTAAAGGAATATTTGAAAAAGGATATTAGCAGTATAAATATATTTTCAAAAACGTCTGTCTTTGAAATTAAAGATGTTATATATTCAGGTGCAATTACATACAAATTGAAAAATTTTAATGGAAATTTTTATGACAAGTAAATTTTTATGAAAAAGAACTACAGAAAACAAATTATCCAGATGTATATCTTATTGAAAAAGTGTTAAGAACAAAAAGTGATAAAGTATATGTTTAATGGCTAAGATTTGATAAGTCACATAACAGATGGGTTAATAAAGATAATGTTATTTTATAAGGATGTCAGACTTTTTTTGTGTATTTAAATGAAAAAGTTTCTAATTCAGGTTTTACTATCTGTTTGTTATGATGATCTATCAATATTCATAAATCAGTTAATTGATAAGTCTCTGAATTTTGTATATGATATAAAAGGTGATGAAGTATCCATTGTTTATGAGTAGTTTAAGAAACACACTACTGGTACTTGAAGTTTGCGAATTAACTGTTTTTAATATATTCTCAATCACTTTCCAGATATTTATCTTGTCACTTATTTTATAACCCTTTCATTCCAGGAATTCTTTTAATGTTTCTTTAACCACATTATTTTACCTGGATATCTTCATAAATTTCAGTAATAATTGTAGACAGTTCTTCTCCAGTCACATTATCTAACACAAATTTATTAATTATCTTATTGTTTGTTTTAGTTTTCAGTTCTTGAGTGATGACAAAAGGCTGGATAAATTCTGCTGGTGTTAATTTATTCTCATGTAACTTATTTTTAATTTCTTCATTATTCACACCATGTTTGATAAGTAATGAATTTTCTTCCTCAACAAGACTATCTAGGTAATATTTTATGTCATCAAATTTCATATTGTATAGTTCCTTATCTTCTTAAATTCTAAAGCACTTAAAAGCAGATTTAAACTTTCTTCAATTACTTTATAATTGATACACTCTTTGGCATACACATTAAAAAATTATCATGTGGATGTTGACTAGTATTGTATGTAGCTAATCTAGGTTTAATTCTACATCTACATTTATACTCTGCAAGCCACCCAAAAGTGTGTGGCGGAGGGCACTTTACGTGCCACTGTCATTACCTCCCTTTTCTGTTCCAGTCACGTATGGTTCGCGGGAAGAACGACTGTCTGAAAGCCTCCGTGCACGCTTGAATCTCTCTGATTTTACATTCGTGATCTCCTCGGGAGGTACAAGTAGGGGGAAGCAATACATTCGATACCTCATCCAGAAACACAACCTCTCAAAACCTGGCAAGCAAGCTACACCACGATGCAGAGCGCCTCTCTTGCAGAGCTTGCGACTTGAGTTCGCTAAACATCTCCGTAATGCTATCACGGTTACCAAATAACCCTGTGACGAAACGCACCGCTCTTCTTTGGGTCTTCTCTATCTCATCTGTCAACCCGATCTGGTATGGATCCCACACTGATGAGCAATATTCAAGTATAGGTCGAATGAGTGCTTTGCAAGCCACCACCTTTGTTGATGGACTACATTTTCTAAGGACTCTCCCAATGAATCTCAACCTGGTACCCACCTTACCAACAATTAATTTTATATGATCATTCCACTTCAAATCGGTCCGCTCGCATACTCCCAGATGTTTTACGGAAGTAACTGCTACCAGTGTTTGTTCCGGAACTTCGAACACTATCTACTAGGTCATTTATATATATTGTGAAAAGCAATGGTCCCATAACACTCCCCTGTGGCACGCCAGAGGTTACTTTAACGTCTGTAGACGTCTCTCCATTGATAACAACATGGTGTGTTCTGTTTGCTAAAAACTCTTCAGTCCAGCCACACAGCTGGTATTATATTCCGTAGGCTCTTACTTTGGTTATCAGGCGACAGGGCAGAACTGTATCGAACGCCTTCCGGAAGTCGAGGAAAATAGCATCTACCTGGGAGTCTGTATCTAATATTTTCTGGATTTCATGAACAAATAAAGCGAGTTGGGTTTCACATGATCGCTGTTTCCTGAATCCATGTTGATTCCTACAGAGTAGATTCTGGGTTTCCAAAAACGACATGATACTCGAGCAAAAAAAATGTTCTAAAATTCTACAACAGATCGACGTCACAGATATAGGTCTATAGTTTTGCGCATCTGCTCGACGACCCTTCTTGAAGACTGGGACTACCTGTGCTCTTTTCCAATCATTTGGAACCTTCCGTTCCTCTAGAGACTTGCGGTACACAGCTGTTAGAAGGAGGGCAAGTTCTTTTGCATACTTTGTGTAGAATCGAATTGGTATCCCATCAGGTCCAGTGGACTTTCCTCTGTTGAGTAATTCCAGTTGCTTTTCTATTCCTTGGACACTTATTTCGATGTCAGCCATTTTTTCGTTTGTGCAAGGATTTAGAGAAAGAACTGCAGTGCAGTCTTCCTCTGTGAAACAGCTTTCGAAAAAGGTGTTTAGTATTTCAGCTTAACGCGTGTCATCCTCTGTTTCAATGCCATCACCATCCCGGAGTTTCTGGGTATGCTGTTTCGAGCCATTTACTGATTTAACGTAAGACCAGAACTTCCTAGGATTTTCTGTCAAGTCGGTACATAGAATTTTACTTTCAAATTCACTGAACGCTTCACGCATAGCCCTCCTTATGCTAACTTTGACATCATTTAGCTTCTGTTTGTGTGAGAGATTTTGGCTGAGTTTAAACTTGGAGTGAAGCTCTCTTTGCTTTCGCAGTAGTTCCCTAACTTTGTTGTTGAACCACGGTTGGTTTTTCCCGTCCCTCACAGTTTTCTGCCTACTTTAAAAATTGTCTTTTTGTAATTTATCTATGGTGATGATGTAGATAATATCATTCACTTCTATTTTAGATATGTTGTAGTTTACTTGTCTTAATTTTTTATTTATAAATTTTTCTTCTTCTAAATCATTCACTTTTATTTGTAGTTGATTCTGAAAACCAATAACGAGCTGTTGTGATGTTGTTTGTTGATATTCTCTTGTATAGTTACAATTATCAACTAATATATCTTCAAGAATTATATAATAATCTTTAATTTCATCAGCAACTTTGGTCCTCATGCTCAGTAGAAACTTCTCGAAGTTTCTGATGGGCAACAAAATCTATGTTTTTTGTACTAAGTTGTTTGGTATTAAAGTTTTTATTTCATTTTGAATATATTCGTATTCTAAAGCTTTGGGGACGTTATATTTGATTTTGTTGTTTTCAAGGTTGTATTTGTTAATGAATTAATTAAATATATTTTAGTTTGTTTTATATTTCCAGGGTTCTCGAGTGTGAATCCTGAAATTTCATAATGAATGAAGCACAAAATGTCGTTTATAATCGAAACATTTTTTTTATTAAATAATGTAACCCAAATATCCTTAAACCAACTGCCTATATATAGCTGATAGTTGTTGTGGTCAATAAATTCAAATATATTCATCATGGGCACAACAGCATTTGAGGCACTTCAAATAGGCTACATTTACATAAATAAAAATTATTTAGGTAGTTTATATAGGGATAGAAACTCATTTTTTCATTTTCATAATCAATAGCATTTTTTTAAGGATTCAGTTGTCACTTTTTCTGACCACTGACTTTCCTGAAGAAATCTCATAAGAATTGCTTTATTCATTGTTTTTTAGAAAGTCAGTGTAATCTCTTTTACATTATGTTAATTTTTCAGTGGGTATGTTCATACACCCTGCAATTCCATGATGAATAAAGAAGTGGTTCATTGTTATATAAAGTATCTGGATCGAAGGGTATCAATTTGCTGTCTTCTGTATTATCATATATGTTTTGTAATTCATGATAATCCCTTGGGATGTCCATCCCCCAATAAATCTGAGACATCAAAATCTACAAATGACTGCTGTTTTTGTTATTAATAAATGAGGTTGATATATGTCATATCTAAGATTGAAGAGTTTAACATAAAATTTTATTTACATAATAATCTCATAATTGGTTACATAAAACATGAAAAAATGTATACAACTTACAAAATTGTTATTTATAACTATGATGAAAAGATATACCTAAGTTTTAAAGAATAATGGATTATGGTGGTTGGGAATTTTATTCAACAATAGATAATCATATTATTGATTTGTGTTTCAATGATGAAAATGAGGATATTGCAGCGCTAGTATTAGTCTTAGTTGTAGGAAAGAGGAAATTTTATTAAAAGTCAATGAATGCGCGTTTGGACGACGGAATCTGGGGCCGCAGGCAGTGTTGAAACAGTCGACAGCTAATAGGCCAGGAAATGCAAACATGGCACTCGGGAGCGCGGTGCTGCGATGGCGCTATTGTGTGCACACATTGCTTTGTGTGAAGCAACAACGAGGCAGCAAACCACAGCATTGTTTGAAGTTATTGTGATATGAGGCGAGGGACTAGGTCAGAGGCAAGTCGAGTCTTGTAGATGGCTGTTGTTTGGGTATTTATCTCTGCCATAGTTTCTTTCTCTCTCTGACACTACGTCAGAGGCGAGGGGAAAGACAGTTTAAATTGTGAGGTACTTTAACGTTGGGACAAGGTGTGCTAGGCCAGTTGAGAGTCGGGATGGACCTGTGCTGGTACACGCTTATAGGGGCCAGTCTGGCAGCAATGTTGTAAATATTCTATGTAAATGTTACTTTATTTCTATGTACTTGTTTGGGCTGTATCCCGCTTCTGGGTCCGCAATACCGGGGTGCGACGGAATGCCAGCTGGGTACAGGGAGATGCACCCTGCAGGAGGGCGTGGCAGCGGTGGAGCAGCGCCAAAGACAGCAGCAGAGGTCACCATCCTGCAAGCACTACTAGTGGCAAGTTGCGCCAAAGCGTCTGGGAGGGCGTGGGTTCAAGTCCGGTCCTGTCATGGGAGCAGCAGTAGGCGAGGGCCACAAGTGATCAGTACATTCACCTTCGTCCCATGATCGGACAGAGCAGGCCAAATGGGGAGGAGGGCTGTGAGGACCAGGGACTGCAGCAGTCTCCAAAATAGCAGGCAGTGGCGTGGCGTCAGCTACTACACCTCAGCAGGCAAGGGCGACCAAGTGAGCGTGGCTGAGTTCCAGCTGAGTGGCCTTGCTGACGGCAGGAGCCGAGTCGGCATACTAGGATTTGCTGAGCCGGCTGGACTTGCTCACAACACACAGGTGGCCGCCGACACCACGCTGCACTCACCAAAGCACTGCAAATTCTGAGAATAAAGGAATGCCACCAAGTACTGCTGTATCACTCTGCACCACCCCTTGACGCTCGTGAACTTGCTCAGCCTCCTGACGAAAGATGGCGGTGGGTCCCGGCTTCAGCTCGGCCATCAGGAGTGCCGGGTTCGACCATCCCGACCCCCTGCAACAGTGGTGCCAGAAGTGGTGACGGTTACAACTCTGGTACCGGATTTCCACTCCCACATTTTATGTCGAGCAAGTAGCATTGAGGTGTGCCTGTGTAGAGTTGTACTTGAGGTGTTTGGTTGCGTTCGTGACAGGTGGTCATACACTTCTTGTTATTCGGGAGGTGTTCATCCATACCAGTATAGGGAGGAAAGCAGGACTGTCACCTGTGCACGAGCACAATGGGGACAGGTGAGTGACATAGTGACATTTGACCTATTGTCCACGTGTCACTTTTTGAGTTTTAAGGGGTTAAGTGTCCATCCTAATTGACTTTTTGAAGGTATCTTTTGTGCATGTCAAGGAACTGTTTTTTTTTTTTTTTTTTTTTTTTTTTTTTTTTTTTTTTTTATATATATAAGAGATGTGGTCATTTGTCGCACAATTGTTCAGAATGTAGATGGGCGATGAGTCTCTGCAAGGACGAAGTTTGAAGAATATCAGAGTGAAATTAATGATAACAATGGAGCTATAAGCAAGAATAATGGAAACATGGTCAACAGTGGCAGTGACTACAGAGGAAGCTGTATCCGCTCTAACAACAAATTCAGGTATTGTCAGATACGAGGATACATGACAAAGAAAAATATGGAGAATCAGTAGGGAGATTTGAGGCTTTACGACTAGGGAAAGAGACGTTGGGTAACAGTAAATTGCAGGTCGTGGAGTGTCATAGACCATTGGACCCGGCAATCGAGGCATTGATTAACCCCTTTTCGGGTAAAACAATGGAGGATATGTCAGTATTCCTTAAAGACATTATTACAGTGGCTGAGGCCAATGGGTGGTCGGATGTTGTAATGTTGAGAGTGGCTAAGTTACACATTATAGGGGATGCCAAGTCGTACGTACTGTACCATGAAACGTTGAACAATGTAGGAACGTTTGCAGAGCTTGAGGCTGGATTGCGCCAAAGGTACCAAACACAGAATAGAACCAGGTTTTTTCGGGAAAAATTAAGTGTGTTAGTTATGAAACATATGATTCTGTGGAGGTTTTTTCAGACAGGATTCGAAAACTGAATGTAGAAACGTATAAACTGTCACAGAAAGGGGAGACTAATAAAGTTCTGTTACAAGAGGCCGAGATCAGGGCGGGGAGTACCGCCGGAGATGTCTCGTCGAGTGAGAAAGGAGAATCCTAGTGATTTTGTGGCGGCTCTAAGGATTGCCACATACTTTGAGGAGGTAGATCGTGCTACGTAGCAAAGGGTGGAGCATAAAGTTCTGGCAGCGGAAATTAAGTGTTTTGGTCGTGGCCAGTTAGGGCTTTAGGAGGGAGCGACAGTTGTGGTGTTACTCATGTGGGAAATGGGTCACCGGGCAGTGAACTGCAGGGGTAGAAGTACGGCGGAACCTTGGCGACAGCAGCGATTAAACGAGCATGGGACTCGTTAAACCGTCGGAGGGCAGTCCCAGTGAAATTAGGTAATGCCTTGTAGGTGCACAGAGGGAATGCTGCTTATTAGGCTTGGTGAACGGAAGGAAACACAGGTTTCTGGTTGACTCGGGCTCACACGTGTCTGTTATTAGTCTAGACCTGATTAGCTGGAGAAGGGTTGAGCCCCCACATTATAGACTACGTGGGGTGGGGGACAATAAAGTGGACTCATTGGGTACAAGGGTACTTCAATTTGTGATCGCAGGTAGAAGTGTTACCATGTGTGGGTGAGGGGTATTCGGTGATTCTCGGACAGGACGTCCTTGACAAACATCGTCCGAAGATAGATCTTTGCAACCAAAAACAATGTTTTGCATAGGGGAAACGATTGCAAATGGACGAATGTCGCAAGGCGCACTTAACACGAAGGAGACGCCAGCTAAACTGCGAACGGATTCATTAAAGATCGATCAGCAGGATAACATACCGGCAGGTACAGGGAAGGTAGCCTGTGCTTCGATAAATATGGACTTACCAAGTGAGACTTTGTACATGTTGGAGCCACTCCCGAGTTATGAGGAGTTGGATAATGCACACTGTTTTGTGCGGAGGAGTTTAGCTCACGCAAGATGTGGAAGGAGAGCATAGGGTTCCTGTAAGTATAGATATTTTTGGCAGAGCGGATTTTAGCTTGTCGAAAGGGTTGCTGTTGGCCAATTGGGGTTTTTTGGTGAAGATGACCTCGATAGGGAGGATTTAGAGGCGAGCCCTTTGGAGGAATTATTGCTGTCATTTAGCGATTTATTCGGAACAGAGGGTAGGTTACCGGCAACACCGATTATAAAGCATCACATACCAACAGAGGATAATACACCAGTGTTTAGGAAACCATATAGGGTAGCACAACATATGCAACCGCTACAAGAGGAGTTTATAGAACAACTACAGGATGGAATCATAGATCATAGTGATGGTCCATATTCAAGCAATGTAGTTCTCGTACCAAAGAAGTTGGTGGATATATAGAATTTTGGATGCATATCCGATTCCGAATATCATGGACACATTGGATAATGTGGGTCAATGTAAGTATTTTACGACAATGGATTTACGGAATGGCTACCATAATTTTGAAGTAGCGCCAGAGGATAGGGCAAAGACAGCTTTTACTGTTCTCGGAGGACACTATCAGTATAAACGTATGACATTCGAGTTGAAGAATGCATTGGCAACTTTTCAGCGATTATTAGATGGGATATTAAGGGGATTGAAACCAAAGACATGTATGGTTTACCTAGATGACATTATAGTATTTTCAAAGGATATACCAGAACATGTATCACAGTTAAGAGAAGTCTTTAGAAGATTGTGGTCGGCACTGTTAAAATTAAGTTCAGAAAAAAAAGTAATTCTGCGCAGACACAGGTCAAATGTTTAGGTCATGTAATTAGTGAACAAGGGGTTGAAACCGATCCTCGGTTAACAGAGGTAGTTCAAAATTTCCCAACATTACGTACAACGAAGCAGTCACAATAGTATATTGGCCTATGTTCATATTATCGTAAATTTGTAAAAGATTTTGCTAAAATAGTCGAGCCGTTAACAAAGCTTTTAAAGAAAGGGGTTGAATTTCAAGGGACGGAGGAATTCCAACAAGCTTTCGATGAATTAAAAATGAGATTAGTTTCTGGTCCAGTGTTGGTGTTTCCGAATTTTGAAGAAGACTTCATCTTATCATGTGACACTTCAAATGGCGCCGTAGGATGTGTTTTGGAACAAATGGTGAATGGACAGGAACATCTGGTGGCGTATGCTTCCAGACAGTTAAATAGGGCAGAACAGAATTATTCCACAATGGAAACGGAAAATGCTGTAATATATGGAGGAACGTATTTTCGTTGTTACCTTTATGGTACGAAGTTTAAGGTCGTGACAGATCATGTAGCATTGAGATGGTTACTGGGACTCAAGGATCCTTCCAGTCGGTTAACACTGTGGGCTCTAAAATTAAGTGGATTTCACTTTGAAGTAATTCATAAGCCAGGGAAGAAACACAGAAATGCAGATGCATTAAGTTGCAAGTTAACGCATTAGAAATGGGTTAAAGTGCCGTGGAATGGAAAAGGGCACAAGTCGAGGATGAGGAGTGCCACAGTTTTAAAACTCAACCACATTTCATTGTGGAGAGGAATTTGTTGTGTAGAGTCGCCAGGTATGGACCACTATTAGTGGTACCAAAAAGTTTGAGAGAGGAAGTCTTAAAGCAGGCTCATGATCATGTGCTTTCAGGGCGTGGGGGTCGTCGAGCAATGGAAAGACGAGTAGCAGAACGATTTTGGTGGCGCACTCAGAGAGGGGATGTGGAACAATACATAGCAAATTGTGAACCATGTCTGCAACTAGCAGATGCGATGTGCGCAAGAATTCCATTGCAATGGTTGCACTCATTGAAGCACTGTAAAATATGAGAATAAAGCAATGCCACCAAATACCGCTGTATCACTCTGCACTGTCCCTTCACGCTCTTGAACTTGCTCGGCCTCCTGATGAAAGATGGCGGTGGGTCCCAGCCATCTGGAGTCCCGGGTTCGACCATCCAGACCCTTAGCAACAATATGAAGATTGAATTTTTTTCACGTTAGACTCATCTACTTCACTTCAACACGTGATGTCCCCATGTTAATGGATTTATAACATCTTTCATAATACATCGTTTCTCATCATGTGGACTTAATGCTTTCCTGTTGACTTCAACAGTATGGATCATGTTTACAACTTCTAAGTAAATTCATCTTTCTATATTGTTCTTTACCATAAAAGAACAATTTTTATAATTTTCCAATGTTAACCTACTTTTTACTACTGGTTTCTTTACACCTTTTGACGTTTTGAATTCGATATTTCCAGCATGATATGCATACATTTTAGCTCTCAATCCACAAAATTCTTGCATTATTTTTCCACCACACTTCTCTTTCATTTTTCCTATAACTTTCTTATTAATTTGAGGAATATTGTATATGTTCTCTTTCTGATAATCACTTGTGTCAAAGTGGACAATCACCGATTTCATATCTCTATAAAACTCGTCAGTTTTTGAGTCATATATATAACTGTCAGTATCTTGATAATGCAACTGAATATTTTCTCCATATTATGTTTCATTATTCTATAGTGAAAATCGTACATCAATTATTTAGATAAATCTAACACTGACAATCCAACATATATAGGTTTATTAAATTTGACTTTTGTCTTATTCATACGAATAGCAGCAAGATTTTCATTGAATACTTTAAAATTTGTCTTTGCTATTAATTAATCACACTTCTTTACATCTGATACTATTTTTATATCAACTCTATTTCTTATATTTTCCATTGTCTTACCAAATACACAATTATTCATCAAATTGTACATATGTTGCTCAAAATCAATTTTTGCTTTCATTCTCATTTCTTTGTTCAAGGCTATATACTTTTTCAACCAATCAGATTGCTTAAATTTCAAGACTTTGTGTATCTTTAGTCCTAGAGACAGATACTGTTTCAGATTTCTATAATGAACAACATACTTATGTTTATCATTTAGCAAAGTCAACAGTTTGCTTTCATTGGTGCCAGGCACAATTTTATTTTCAGGTGCTAATGGTAAATCTTTATGCAAATCATGTAATTCTTTTCGATATTTTAGATGTATTTCTAATATGTAACCACTTTGGGAAGTATTGGAAACTTCTCTTATTTTTATAGAATCAAAAGAATCTGGGTTATCCCACTCCAACCCACTATATGGTAAATATGGACTCATAGCATAACCACAGAGAGATTGTTCACTTCCAAATACATAAGATAATTTGATTCTTCATTTGGATTGTAGTTTTCCAGATATTTATTATCTGTATATCTTTTACTACATTGTGATATGCCACCTCTAATACCCTTTTCAATCACTAATACCATGTAATAATTGAAATTTTACTTTAGTCATTTTAAGCATAGCATCCCAAGAAACTCCTGGTGCTGTAAAATACCAAGACAGAATCAAACCATATGCTTTTATACAAGTTTTCTACAATTTTCAAATACATATGCCAATTACATTATATCAGTTTTCAGATACAAATTGTGCTATTCACGAAGATTCTTGATATTAAATTGTTTCCACACCAATTTCGCATGTGCATAATCACCATCATTAATATTACATAATTGGAGCCTGTTATAGAATGCATCTTTAGGTGGTAGTTGTGTCTCATCAAATCATTTCCAATCATCCATATAATCATATAGGTATACACCTTTTCTAGCCACTAGACTGAATAATTCTTTTTCTATGAAAAACTTTTTCACATTTTCCAATCCATTATCTTTCAAATTTGATGAAAGTATGTAAAGTGGAGAAACCATAAATCTAAATGCGTCTATAAATCGTGTTTTTAAGTTATCTGTTTGTTTGTGAAAGCTAATATAATGTTGCTCATTATTGGTAGTAAATATATTGCTTTATCATCATATCCAAGTTCTTTTGCAAAAAGATGAGAATCATAACCACTCAAATTAAGTAGGTTTATTGGTATAAATATTGGCATTTGCACTTGTAGATTACATGTATTACATAGTAGTGATACATAATTTCCAGTTAGATGATGTACCTTTTTATTTTATGGTGTATATTCTGCTTCACATAATTAACGTTTTGTTGACTTTAAACGGATTGACTATTATTGTGGTGTTAACTTTTTCATCTGATTTATTTGTGAATATCTTTCACCAATCTCTTCAACTTCTTTCCTAATCACCTGAATAAATTTCTTATGTGCATTTGGTCCTCTATACACAACAGGACTCTTATAATGCCCATTGATATATTAATACAAACCACTTGACTCATCTTTTTGGTATTTCATTGTGTATGATTCATCTGAATTTGGTTGACAATTATCCATTTTCCACAGTAAACGAAAACCAGCATAGATTACAAATGGAACTTTCAATGTGTGTTGATTGTTTTCAAGACTTACATATTCACCTTTCACAGGTAAAATTACTTTAGCTGGCTCTTTCTTAAAAAAATCTTTTGTGACTATTTAAATCATTTTCTGAAGAATAAAACTGTAAGCACATTTCACATACATAAATTTTCTTTTCATGTTTAGTTTTTTTGCTAACAATCAATCTACCTCAATCTTTAATCCAGCAGTGGTGTGAGTTATATTCATTTCTAACATATAATAAATTTACATGCTTTTCATTCTTATCTTTAGTTATTTGGAAGGATAAACTACATATTTTTCATCATACGCATAATCATTTAATGAGATTTTGAGCCTATGTTCAATTGCATTAATACTGTTAATCATAATTGGGAACTCAAATTCGTTCAGTATTTTATTAATTTCTACAACAACATTCTTATATTTTGTAACATGTTGTGGATCTTTAGCTACAGGATATAATACTGACGTTATGGCCCAAATAAGACATCTTTGATCACCATTTTTAACATTAATACAGGCTTTTTTTGTATACATGGAAGAACCCTGGCGATACTAGAAGGTTTAAGATAGATTATATAATGGTAAGACAGAGATTTAGGAAGCAGGTTTTAATTTGTAAGGCATTTCCAGGGGCTGATGTGAATCTATTGCTTATGAACTGTAGATTAAAACTGAAGAAACTACAAAAATGTGAGAATTTAAGGAGACAGGACCTGGATAAACTGAAAGAAACAGAGGTTGTACAGTGTTCAGGGAGAGCATAAGGGAACAATTGACAGGAATGAGGGAACGAAATATAGTAGAAGAAGAATGGGTAACTTTGAGGAATGAAATAGTGAAGGCAGCAGAGGATCAAGTAGGTAAAAAAACGAGGGCTAGTAGAAATCCTTGGGTAACAGAAGAGATACTGAATTTAATTGATGAAAGGAGAAAATACAAAAATGCAGTAAGTGAAGCAGGCAAAAAGGAATACAAACGTCTCAAACATGAGATCGACAGGAAGTGCAAAATGGCTAAGCAGGGATGGTTAGAGGACAAATGTAAGGATGTAGAGCCCTATCTCATGAGGGGTAAGATAGATACTGCCTACAGGAAAATTAAAGAGACCTTTGGAGAAAAGAGAACCACTTGCATGAATATCAAGAGCCCAGATGGAAACCCAGTTCTAAGCAAAGAAAGGAAAGCAGAAACGTGTAAGGAGTATATAGAGGGTCTGTACAGGGTCGATGTTCTTGAGGACAATATTATGGGAATGGAAGAGGATTTAGATGAAGATGAAATGGGAGATATGATACTGCGTGAAGAGTTGGACAAAGCACTGAAAGACCTAGTCGAAACAAGGCCCCGGGAGTAGACAACATTCCATTAGAACTACTGACAGCCTTGGGAGAGCCAGTCCTGACAAAACTCTACCATCTGGTGAGCAAAATGCATGAGACAGTAGAAATTGCCTCAAACTTCAAGAAGAAAATAATAATTCCAATCCCAAAGAAAGCAGATGTTGACAGATGTGAAAATTACTGAACTATCAGTTTAATAAGTCACAGCTGCAAAATACTAAACCGAATTCTTTACAGACAAATGGAAAAACTAGTAGAAGCCGACTTCAGGGAAGATCAGTTTGGATTCTGTAGAAATGTTGGAACACGTGAGGCAATACTGACCCTACGGCTTATCTTAGAAGAAAGATTAAGGAAAGGCATACCTACATTTCTAGCGTTTGTAGAATTAGAGAAAGCTTTTGACGATGTTGACTGGAATACTCTCTTTCAAATTATGAAGGTGGCAGGGGTAAAATACAGGGAATGAAAGGCTATTTACAGTTTGTACAGAAACCAGATGGCAGTTATAAGAGTCGAGGAACATGAAATGGAAGCTGTGGTTGGGAAGGGAGTCAGACAGGGTTGTAGCCTCTCCCCAATGCTATTCAATCTGTGTATTGAGCAAGCAGTAAAGGAAACAAAAGAAAAGTTCGAAGTAGGTATTAAAATCCATGGAGAAGAAATAAAAACTTCGAGGTTCACCGATGACATTGTAATTCTGTCAGAGACGGCAAAGGACTTGGATTTGATATTTGACACTTAGCATTTCTATAGAATTTTGATAAATCTCTCCTTTTTTTTGTGTAGTTGTATGTTGAAAACCTAAATTCTTTGCTTTCGTTTGTGTTACTCATTTTGAAGTTGCAATATAGCACTAAGTTTAGTTTTAAGCCATGTTGCATTTTGAATGTATCTTGTGCTATATTATATACTTCAGGTTTTCATGTAATCATAAAATGATTAGGCTCTTTAATGTTGAGTGTATTTTCGATATTCCAAGTTTGTAGTGTATTTGCAAATGCTTTTTCTAGCTAATATATATTATTTATTTTTCGTCTTTTCTGTTTGTTGTATATACCAGCTTTAAATGGAAATGTATGTTTTAGTATCATAAGTGGATTTTGAATTAGTTGAATCAACTCTGGTTTGCGAAGTTTTGGGTAACGATGTAAGACTAAGCTCTCAGCTAAAGATTTTACCTTAACAACATTCATCGTCTGTTGCTCCATTTATATAGGAAAAAAATTATTGAGGACTGTTGTCCATTTATGTTGTCCATAAAACCTATAAAATTAATTTTTATTTCTTTACCTTTGCACACTCTTTACATATTGTCCAATGTATATCTATTGTTTGTTTATGTTTCCAAAAGCAATTATTACCTTCATTTCATTACAATAAGGAGATGCTTCAGTTGGAAATCTTCATATATCTTATTGTGAGTTGATGTTATAAATGTTTTTTTTTAAGTATACTGCACAAACACTTTCACCAAATTTACAGGCACTGTTCAAGTAACTTATCTTTGCTTACTGCATAGCGCTTAGGTTGATATAATTTATCATATTATTTGTGGCATTATTTACACATGTGTACATGTTTATCTCTTACATAGGGGTGTAGATGATAATCGTCAATACTTTTTTCAATTTCACATTTAGTACATGTCTTTTTGTTATCCATTTATTATACAAAAAATCTATATCATGAGTTCCATTAATCATACCATTATACTTCATTTTCATTCCAACAATCATGTCATTGATTTCCCAACTGAGCTATTTAGCATACTTGTTTGGTAAGATAATTTTGAATGAATTATCAAGCATCAGAACAGTTTTATACCCACATTTTGTATTCACATTTCCTGCATTTGTAATTTTATATGATTGATTTGTATCAAGCTCACTTAACTTCATTAATGGTATACATTTATTGGTACTATTGAGCTTTGCTACAAGTTGATTTTTCTCCATTTCTATATCTAAAAGAATAACCTTCTCTAATGGATTGAAATTTAAAAATTCTTGCCATAATTTAACATTTGTTTTCGTATCTTTAATTTCAATTCTGTGATCAATGTTTAACATCTCTGCTATCTTTGCAATAAAATATTTATATGTTAAAGCTTTTCCTTTATAATTCCAGCTAAACACTAGAGATAATTTTGTTATACTTCCTTTTCAGCAATAGTACACACATGTACAATTCCACCATTATGATCAATCTTCATAAATTTATAGAGTTCCTTAAGGAAATATATTTTTCCATATTTACGATTGTTATGTACACTTTATCAGGTCAACAATAATAAAATCGATTGCCATCGCTACACCACAATGTACAATTTGGGAAAAAGTCAGGTTGGTTATATTTTTGTATATCAGGAAGATCAACCATAGTCGCTTTCTGAAACTGCTTCATTTATTATATAAAAAAAGTGAAATATTTGTTGAACATTATGATTTCATTGGAGGAAACCCTAGTCATATACCTCCAGCTATCAAGCAGTAGGGGAAAGTGATAATGATAATGATGTGGCTGGAGGCTAATCAGCGATACAGGCATGATGTTGGTGTTATGAGTAGTAAATTTGACACATAATAAAGTTAATTAATTAACTGTATTATACATCAATATGAAACAAGACAAAAACATTTTCTAAAAATTGAATTTAATAATAACTATATCAGTATTATCAATTACAATAATGAATTTATAAAGCAATTAGAACATGAGTATTAGATAAAACTGTAAATCTTTAACTGTGCTTAAAACATATTTTTAATTACTTTAAACATAGCTGCGCTACAGCAATGGTTCCACGTAAATCAAACTAAGAACAGCCGACCAGTTGCAAAGGATAAAGCAATCTTTACCTAGGTTTCAATAGATATAAATCTATCTTCTTCAGAAGATCTTCTGAAGAAGATAGATTTATATCTATTGAAACCTAGGTAAAGATTGCTTTATCCTTTGCAACTGGTCGGCTGTTCTTAGTTTGATATTTTTAATTAATTAAGATAGCAAATGAGCATCCCATTTCTTGTCTATCAATTATATGTAATTGTTTTATGTCTCATTTGAAATTTTTTTTAAATCGATGAGAAATGGACATTTTATGTTTAGATAGTAAAAAAATCTTTAGGATTGTTATCCGTTTATGTTGTCTATCTGTTACGAAAAACTTACACAACTTTTGTAAATATAAAAATGTCCCATTTGAAAGGCCAATTTTTGTACTGAAAAACTATCTCATTGTTAACATTGGTGATAAATGCTAAAGAAATGCTGCATTTTATATCTAAAAATGGGCAATATTGGGAAGTGTGCCAATACCTACATTGTTATACTAATAATAAAGTATGTCGTTTGCCAACACTCCTAAAATAGCCATTAGTAGAACACTGAATAATTTTCTTACTTGTAGTTTTTTTCAAAGGGTACAGCTTTATCACTTTTGAAAACAAGTCGATAGCAACAAACAAGTATGTGTATCCTTCTTTAGTGGAGGGAAGTTAACCAAATAAGTCAATTCCCACCATTTCTGAGCTTACCTTGTGGAATTATGCTCTGCATGAAACCTTTATTTTTCTGGTTAGTTACCTTTACTCTTTGACGTCAATCACAAGAACTCCATCACTTTCTAACCCTCCTAGAGATATTATCAAAGTACACATTTTCCTGTAGCTTTTGGATATACTTCATGGATCCACAAGGCTGTAACTTATTTATATAGTTAATCAAAGTGTTAATATATTGACTGGGCCAACAAATTTGCTACTTATCCGAATTGGGACTAATTGTTCTAAATTTCTACATAAAATTCCTTTAAACACTTGGTAATACCATGTCACATTCTTTCTTACGTAACTTGCTCTCAACTAGCTTCCATATCTCATCCTGATTTTGATCTCGACTCAGTTGTCTACAGATTCTTGCAATTTCTTTCTCCTCTTTAATCCCTTGATTGTACATGATCCCAAAATTCCCATTCTCTTGAATATTCTCACTATCGAGGTTACATGCTACTGTTAATCTAGACAACCAGCAACTACATTCTGATCACCTCTAATGTACTGTATTTAATAGTCAAATTGCTGTAAGAAAACTGTGCATCTGCTAATCTTACTGTGATATAGTCTGCACTCTTGAATGCAGCACAAAGCTTTGAGGTCTCTGTATACCATGACTCTGTGTCCAACTAAATAATTTTGAATTTTTTTAAAACCTCAGACAATGACCAACAGTTCCTTCTCGGTGACTTTAATTTGTTTCATGCTTATGTAACTTCTACTGGCAAATCTAATAGCACAGTGCATGATCTCTCCTTCAACTTCCTCCTGTTGAAATAAACAAACTCCCAAGTCATAATCACACATGTCTGTCATAATACAAAATGGTAAAGTTAAGTCTGGTCTATGTAAGATTTCACTATTGATAAGTTGTCTTTTAATCTCATCGAAAGCTGCTTGACAGTCGTCAGCTAATTCTCAAATACCGTTATTTTTCAAAAGCTCAAAAAGACATGGAGATTTTAAAGCGTGTGTTCGTGTATATTTCGTATAGAATTTGCATAAACCATAATATGACCTAAGTTCCTTCTTTGATCTCGTCTTGGGAAAATCTGCAGTGGCCAACAATTTGTCTTTATCAGGCAGAATTCCTTCCGTATTAATAGTGTGCCCAAGAAATTTCACCTCTTTTAATCCAAATTTACATTTTCCTAATTTTAATGTTGTACCCCCTGCCTAAATTTTATTGCAACAGCTTTCAAAATTTCAATATGTTCATCCCAAATAGTCCTGACTACCAGAATGTTATCCACCTAAATGATTAATTTTGAAAGAAACTCACTTCCCAAAACAAAATCCAAGTCCTAGATAAATTTAGCAATTGATACATTTAATCTAAAGGTACTACACAGTATCGAAAACTTTTCCCATTATACAAAAATGCCGTATATTGTCTAGAATTAGGTTCTAAAGTAATATGATGAAATCCTGACTACAAATCCAGATTTGTAAAATAATTTGCATCATGAAATTTATGTAACAATGCCTCCATTGATTCTGGGTGATCAGTTTCCTTTTCCAAACACGTATTTAAATGTCGAGAGACAAGTACTATTCTAATCCCACCATCTTTCTTAGATACTAAAACCATACAGTTGTTGTACTGACTGCTGTTCCTTTAAGTTATCCCCCAACTCTGCAATTTCTCCAACTCCTTTTCAACAACCTTCCTCTTGCAAATAGGTAATCCATATGGCTTAATGAAAAATGGTTCATGTGCTCTAAACTTTAACTTGTACATATAATCTTCCACCCTTCCTGGCTTGTGATTGAAAATGCTATTTTATTGCTACAGGAATCCCTCCAAGTCATTTTTTTCACTGCTACTTAAATTGTCTGCTGAGTTAAGTTGGTCCAGTAGCAATTGAGAAAAGTCTTCACTAACCACCTGGTTAACAAAATACTCATTATCTTCATCTCAATAATTGCTGTCATCATATACTTCCACTCCTCTTAAATTATTGATGCAATTCTCATCAAATGTTGTGTATAATTTACTTTCACCATGAACACCAGATTTTGGATCAATAAAATTTAACTTCATATTTAACCAATCAAACCTAGCATTAACTTTCAGTATTCAATCCATCCCTAACAACAAGTGTTCATTCAAGTCAGTTATTACCAGGCATCCTTGTTCAAATACAACATTACTGGCAGTAAATGAAATTAATGCTTACCTACTGATTAATTTACTAAGTTTACCAGTGGCTCCTTTTATTTTAACCCAAGTAATTGGAAATTTAGTACACTGTTCAGTGGTCTTTAATCTATCTCTTAATTCACCAGGCACACCATTTACCGGGCTACTAGTGACCAATTGACAAACTCCCTTCCAGTAGCCTACAGATATTTCAATATAAGGACTACCGAGTATTTCATGTTTATTACTTCAATCCTCTTCTGCCAATAAATCATCTTCAATATGCCTACAGCTTAAATCAGCCTTTACTTGAACCAAATTTGCTAACTTAGCTTGGAAAGTACCTGAAGGTAGCTTACAACTAGAGTGTGTGTGTTTAATACTATCACTGTAATCACCTTTTCCTACAGACTCCTCATTCTCTTCAAACACTCAGTATCTTACCACTAATTAGCTTATCTTGATCCTGCTTACTGTAACAATCATGTAATATATCACTGACCGCAGTGGGTATCAACTGATTTTCATGTACCTGCCTTTCCGACTCCAAATCATGTCCTATCATTCCATTACTCATTTTCTAGTACTTCCACATACACCACACCATCTAATTCATCATAAAATACAACATCAGTGTCAGCATCAACAGCCCCAAAATAATCATTTGGAACATCATGTGCACCTACATGAACCTCAACTTTAAGTAAACATCACAATCACTATGTCCGCCCCCGGTAGCTAAGTGGTCAGCCTGACAGACTGTCAATCCTAAGGGCCCGGGTTCGATTCCCGACTAGGTTGAAGATTTTCTCCACTCAGGGACTGGCTGTTGTGTTGTCCTCATCACCATCATTTAATCCCCGAGTCACTAAAGTGGCATCAAATCGACAGACTTGCACCCGGCGAATGGTCTACCC
Source organism: Schistocerca americana (assembly GCF_021461395.2). Classification (NCBI taxonomy): domain Eukaryota; kingdom Metazoa; phylum Arthropoda; class Insecta; order Orthoptera; family Acrididae; genus Schistocerca; species Schistocerca americana. The sequence continues at coordinate 45,858,435 of NC_060127.1, forward strand.
AATGGATCACATGACATGACATAAACATAATTCAATTTAGGTATATGATCCTTGCTTTCCTTAACATCTTTTTCAGACAATATAGAAAATTCATCATGACAAAATAAGCTAACTAAACCATACTCATCTGCATCATCATAAATGTAGCTATTACTAAGCACACAACTCTCATCAAATAAATTAATCAAATCATCTATACTAATATTAAATTTATTTTCTACTTAACCTGTATCTTCACCTGTTTCTGTCAGCATGAAGCCCAAAAATGCTTTATCATAATCAACTCTGTTTATCTGGTAATGGCTGTCTATTGTGGAGTCTATGGCCAGAACTTCACCTTCCTCTCCTACTTCTAGCCTGATTTCTGTAATTGTTTTTCACCTCACACTGACAGGCTTGCAATGACGTGCTAACCTGTTTTCCTTTAACCTTTGATCACCTCCACCCTCCTCATTTCTGTTATTATTATTACTCTGGTTGTGATAGTTGTTACCAAAATTCTTATTGCTTCTATTATCATCATATCTGTTATTATTGCTCCTGTTGTTATTCTGGCGGTGTTGTGATGAGCCCCCCACCACCATTCTGAAATTTGTTCTCCCATGAAGATCTAACTTATCTACGCACTTCAGACATTCATCAATAGTGTCGTCTGGTCTGTGAACAAGACTCCACTGAACACAGCCAGGTAAACGCCGTTTCAGCGCCTCAGTTCGGATTAATTCATCAAGTGGTTTATCTAAGTGTGCTAAAGTCCAAAGCTGCTTTTCACAAAATCAAGAATTCTGATTTTATTCGTGCATCCTTACTTTCTGACCAAAACTTGTTTAAAAATAATTTTTCAAACTGCAAATGTCTTTTCAGGGTTAACATGTTGGTTAGCTGAGGATAAAGCTTCTCCATCTAAATATCGTTTAGAGAATTTCATTTTCATATGTTCTGGCATGCCTGGTGGAAAGCTGTCCTTGCACTGGCACAAATAAACGACAGGGTGTAGTTTAAAATCACCCAGAAAAATTTTCGTAATAATGTTATTGCACTTGTTTTGAAACATGTTATTACCATTATATATATTACTAAACATCTTAGTCCCTAGATTTACAACTTTAGAGGTGACTGTTTGAAGATTATTTGATATTTCAATTACTTTGCTGAAGAGACTTGTTCTGAAACAACTATAGAACTTAATTTTAGTTTCTCATCAATGGAATTATTTTCGGTTGCTTTTGTATGCTATCCAACTCTGATTTTCGTCTGTCAAGTTCATCAACAATAATGTTTTCTGATCTTTTTACTCATTCATCAGTTATGTACACACATTTGTTAACTAGCTGTAATTTAGTAACAGCAAAGTTCTTCAAACAATCCACTTCAAATTCTACATTGTCTATTCTTTCATTTACACTGTTTCTTTGTCTATTTACCTTATTAATATCTTCCTTGACTACTTCTAGTTTCTGGTCCATTTTTATGAGAATATTGTCTACTTTTGTCTATTTTTCAAAAAAAAATTTTCGACTAATTTACAAAAGTGGTCTAATAAGTTTTCTGATTGTTGAAAACCATGGAAAGGTGAAATTAAACTACTTGATGTGTTCTCGTTGCTATGAGTGTCTAGATTCGGCGTCGAAGCACGCAGCTGCCAACCTGATCTTGTTGTGATTCCATCTTGGTCATGTGCAGAAAATATATGGCTTCTACTCATTTCAACTAATTTTTTTGCACCACCTGACGAAATAATAAAAAAAGCTTCTGAAAAATATCTTTCTTATTATATTTTCAAAGTATGTCACATGCAATTATTTTTGCTTGACCTATTTTTGCTTCCTAAGAGTTCACTGTTTCATTACTCTGTTACATAAATAATGTTTTGGTACTCATCTGACAATCCATGCTACTGGCTGCTGGCACTTGGTGTTGGACCATTGACTCACACATCCACTTTTTCCATACCAGTCCTTGTTTCCATTTATGCCCCAATGATGGTATATGGCACAGTATATTTTCAACAATAATTTCACCTCAAACTTAATAGCCATTAGCATATGGTGCACCTTTATACACATCCCAGCTCCTTTCACCACATTGTAATATAATGTGGCGAAAAATGACTCTGTGTACTGAAGTTTGGAATGTGTATTGTTGCTTATCACAAGAAAACAGAATATCACATCATATCAGATATCCTCCACCAAATAAATAATATGTATCTTGTGTAATTTGGAGTTCTGCTTCTTAATGCTGCCATAGGTTCATCTGGATGTTACTACATCGCCACATAGGAATCATGCAATTATAGAAATAAACTCCAGGAGTTCAAGAGCCTGATTTCACACAGTACATGTTCGGTGGCGATCTACATGTAAAATTGGCTTAACACTCTCTCATGACAGGTGTCAAACTGAAAGCCAACTGAAGTAGGGTGGCGTGAAAATCACCTCTATTTATATAATTGCAAACAATTACTCACATGATTACATACGAAATTCTTAGGCTTAACAATTAAAACTTTTACATACATCTCCCCAAATTACATAGAAATTTAGATGAAATAAAAGTGAATAATTTCATACAAAGACATGAAAGAATCTGTTTCTATTAAGACTATAAATTACATGTTTTATCATTACAACAATATATTTCCCTAATTTGCATATATCATTTTACTTACTTGAAGGATAATCATCCTGCCATTTTAAGGTGAATTGAGGGAAGAGTTTTACTGGATAAAAGGCAGAGATTCAATTAATTAAATTTTGTATGAGTGAAACTTTACATTCCTATATAGTCATAATTACAGTTCCATCAACTAACACCAATTAAAACATTAGTATGCTTAATTCTGACTGAAAAATTATCATGTCACATTTCTATTGCAGATGCAATTCGTTTTTTTAGTTTGAAAACATAAAAAGAGCCGTCTTTCGATGACTAGAAATATTGCAACTTTAATCAATAACTGCTCCATAATTACAATAGCAATTTTGTTCCTACCATGCTCCTGAAGTTTGTATAATGCACAAATTATGTTCATACGTCAGCTTTTAACCCAACATATTTCCTTCATCTTGAAAATTGGTGAGGCCCAACATAAACAATGTCAAAACAATAGCTTAAATCAGTGCAAAATATGCTGCAAAATAAAATCTTCAGTGTAACCAGAAAAGACAAAATCAAACCAGCATACTGATATAACATATATGCCCTCTTTGGGATAGTGGGACTGGGACTGCTAAAAGGATACAGGAGCCCATAGGATTGTGTGTTACAATGTCAAGAAAGAAAGCTGGACGAGGAAATGGAATTCAGCTACAATGCGTGAATGACAGCTATCAAGTAATTTCAATCAGACTATAGAAACTGATATTCCTATGTTCATAAACGTTGTTAGCAAACAATGTTCTCCATCGTTAGTGACTACAGTATAGTTCTATAAAAATATTTTCTTCCATCTCTTCACTGTATACATTACTGGCCATTAAAATTGTTACACCATGGGGATAACGTGTTACAGACGCGAAGACCGGAATAAGATGCTGTGATATGCAAATGATTAGCTTTTCAGAGCATTCACACAAGGTTGGCGCCGGTGGCGACACCTACAACGTACTGACATGAGGAAAGTTTCCAACCGATTTCTCATACACAAACAGCAGTCGACAGGCGTTGCCTGGTGAAACGTTGTTGTGATGCCTGGTGTAAGGAGGAGAAATGCGTACCATCACGTTTCCGACTTTGATAAAGGTCGGATTGTAGCCTATCGCGATTGCGGTTTATCGTATCGCGACATTGCTGCTCGCGTTGGTCGAGATCCAATGACTGTTAGCAGAATATGGTATCGATGGCTTCAGGAGGGTAATACGGAACGCCGTGCTGGATCCCAACGCCGTCGTACCACTAGCAGTCGAGATGACAGGCATCTTATCCGCATGGCTGTAACGGATTGTGCAGCCACGTCTCGATCCCTGAGTCAACAGATGGGGATGTTTGCAAGACAACAACCATCTGCACGTACAGTTCGACGACGTTTGCAGCAGCATGGACTATCAGTTCAGAGACCATGGCTGTGGTTACACTTGGCGCTGCATCACAGGCAGGAGTGCCTGCGATGGTGTTCTCAACTACGAACCTGGGTGCACGAATGGCGAAACGTCATTTTTTCGGATGAATCCAGGTTCTGTTTACAGCATCGTGATGGTCGCATCCATCGCGGTGAATGCACATTGGAAGCGTGTATTCATCATCGCCATACTGGCGTATCACCTGGCGTGATGGTATGGGGTGCCCTTGGTTACACGTCTCGGTCACCTCTTGTTCGCACTGACGGCGCTTTGAACAGAGGACGTTACATTTCAGATGTGTTACGACCTGTGGCTCTACCCTTCATTAGATCCCTGCGAAAACCTACATTTCAGCAGGATAATGCACGACTGCTTGTTGCAGGTCATGTCGGGCCTTTCTGGATACACAAAATGTTCGGCTGTTGCCCTGGCCAGCACATCCTCCAGATCTCTCACCAATTGAAAACGTCTGGTCAATGATTGTCGAGCAACTGGCTGGTCACAATACACCAGTCACTATCCATGATGAACTGTAGTATCATGTTGATGCAGCATGGGCATCTCTACCTGTATACGCCAGAGATGGTTGTTCTGGGTACTGATTTCTCAGGATCTATGCACTCAAATTGCGTGAAAATGTAACCACATGTCAGTTCTAGTATATTTGTCTAATTAATAACCGTTTATCATCTGCATTTCTTCTTGGTGTAGCAATTTTAATGACCAGGTGTGTACATTGCACATTGCAATCAAATATTAGTTGGAACATGAACACTTTCCACATAACATGACATAACCTGCCTTTTTGTCAAGCCCTAACATAGCACAGCATAGCATAGAGGGAAAAGGGTGGTTAGAGGTCAGCTTGTAATTGCGCTGTGTTTAGGAGCAAATGCAGATAGGCAGACTTGCAGTGATGGCCGTTCGGTTGCTTGGATACGTGGCACAAACTGCCCCTGGGCGCCTATAAGAGGTGCCTTGAAACCATTTATATTTAGACCTTTATCGAAAGGATTTTGATAATTATTTTACACAGTTAATTGGTTTAAATATAATTTTTTATTTCTATTCCTCTCTTGTGTCACTTCAATCGCATTATTAACTCTTTCACTTGCTCTCAGTTCGAATCTTTGTGCATGTTAAGTTAATCACTTAACAATGTTTATTTATTTATGATTATATTTAACATTTGAAAAAGCCAATCTATTGGATAAAAGACAAAAAACGAAATAATGTATTTATATGTGCAGGGGTGCCAAAAATTTGATTTTCGTTACAATATTTAAATTTTCTTGGATAGTAATAATCATACAAACATTTAAAGTATAAATTTCTATTGCACAGTGGAGAAAACAACACAGACGAAAATTTAAATGAAACAAGGGATTATAATTATAGCAACATTCAAGTAAAATGAGGAATATAAATAATAATGCAGTAACATGGACAAAAATATAGGATAATGAAATGGAAGAAACGAAATCGATGTTAATACATGACAATCATTAATATCACATGCACAATGATTCCTACAGTAAAATGAATGCTGGGGTTAAAAATGACAGCAATTGAAATTGTTAATATAGTGATTAAAATGACATGACAAAGGAAAAAAACACTTTTCATCCAATCAACTAAATCAAAATAATTATCAAAGTCACTTCAATACATATTGAAAACTATAGCATTCAAAGCACCTAACAAGGTTCAGCAAAATTCTGAAATTTGTTTTATCAGTTACTCGCAAACAATGGCCCACCACAGTGAATGGCTGCAGGATGTAATACCTGGGACCTCAACCTACATGACTCTATAGATGATTACCACCACTTGGGACTTTTCCTATTTTGAATGCACTATCAGCATCACAATATTTGCATACAATATGCAGATTGGCCTCCAAACCCATTCCATTACCATCTTCTGTAATCCGAATGTTATCAGTACAACACGTCTTGCAAACACAGGAAAATTTCACTGCTGTAGTTAACAATTCCAGGTCATTAATCTAAATCCAGTGTACTGAATTCATAGGAGTAGTTTCCATTGTTCACCTTATCATCCATTTGCCTGGAGCTGGTAGGAGTCGAGTTCACATTTTCAGCAGTTGTTCTTACTTCAAACCTAACCTCATTGCTAGTTTGTTGCTGCTTCTCACGCTTTGCAGTCACTAACTTCTGCAAACCCAATTTATCCAGTTTTCTGTACACACTTTGTGACCATGGCATAACTGAATGATGAAATAATCGAAGGTGTGCATAAATCTCCATCAGTAGCACAAAGCAGAACAAGAATTGTTTTTCCATAAACAAAGCAGTTGGTTTATTATTGTTTCTAAGGTATGGAAGAGAGTCACAGATGATCTTTAAAATTAAACATTATTTTCACAGGCTTCTAGATGCAAGTTTGCTTGAAAGTAATCTACGGAATCGCTGTTGTCCAAGCTAGTATTGAAGTGTGACTTTAAAAAGTGGGCGTGGCAGAAACGTCATGTCACACATTTAAAACTTTTCTGGCAATTAGATTAGATTAGATTTACTTTCATTCCAATTGATCCATAGTGAGTAGATCCTACAGGATGTAGAACATGTCAGAAAAACAATAATACATGACAAATACTTACAACTGAAGCAAATAAACTAATATACCATCTACAGGTCCCAAGCGGAATGGTCGTCTTTTTTTAAAATAAACACCATATGAAAGAATCATTTTATAAACACTCATTTATTGAGATCACAGTAATGCACTCAATTTAAAATTAAAGAAATGTTTTTTTTATTTGTAAGTTAATAAACGTATAATAGAATTACTACAATACTTATTTTCAATGAACACATTACTGCACTGTATGGTGCAGAAGTTACATTGTAGAGAGAGAGAGAGAGAGAGAGGGAGAGAGTGACAGACAGACAGACAGAGAGAGAGAGGAGGGGGTCCAAAAAAATGTATCCACTGTTTAAAAGTCCATAACTAGCAAATTAATTGAAGAAGTTGTCTCATCTTTGGTAGTGTAATAGTTTGTAGTTCTGGCAATCGCCACACAAGCGTTGTATTGCGTTGTTTTGTTTTTTCAGATGACAGTCGCCAGATAGTCAGTGTTTTGCTCTTGTTGCACCTAGTTACTCGAGTAAACATGACTGGCGTCAAGGCTTATATTCGACGAAAGGAAGTCAGTTTCGAAGTAGTATTTTAAGTACGAAAACACTAATGAGGTTCAATGGCAATGGCGAAATGGGTATCAAACAGAGCCACCGACGCGTTTAACGATTCGTCGCATTCGAGACAAATTTGAAGCCGAAGACTGTGTTAAAGATGTACAGAAACAACGATCTGGACGACCTGTAACAGTAACAAGTCCAGCTGACTCCCATCGTGTGTTACAACAATTCACTCGCTCACCACAGAAGTCTGTGAGACAGTGTGTCCGAGAAACTGGAGTGAGTCGCTCAAGTGTTCGGCGAATTTTGAAGACAGCAAAGTGGAAGTGCTACATCCCACGATTGCTACACGCAATGAACGAGGACGACCCAGATCGTAGAATGGAGTTCTGCGAGTGGTTTACTAACATGGTGCGCAACGATGAAGAGTTTGCAGAGATGATTGTGTGGTCTGATGAGGCACAGTTCGAACTCAGTGGTACAGTAAATCGCGACAATTGCATCTACTGGGACGCCAAAAATCCGAACGTGCATGTAGACAAAGCCGTGAATTTGCCAGGAATAAATGTGTGGTGTGGATTGTCTTACCGGGGCTTGATTGGGCCATTCTTCCTTGATGGCACGGTTACCGGTGAGGTGTACCTTCAGAAGCTTCAGACATCCATTTTACCTACGACCCGAGACTTGTATGGAGATGGTAAGGTTTACTTTCAACAAGATGGTGCCCCAGCCCACTACCAAAATCGTGTTAGGGCATATCTCGACGAAAATCTACCAGGAAGATGGATAGACCATAGAAGTGCTGTGAAGTATCCACCACGTTCCCCACACCTAACTCCTCTGGACATTTACCTGTGGGGAACGCTAAAGGACGTGTTTATCGACAAAAGCCACGCACATTGGATGAACTTCGAGAATCCATCGTACATTCATGTGCAAATATCCAACTGAGCACGTTGCAGGCAGTAGTTCATGCTGCAGTTCAGCGGCATCGTTTGTGTGTGGATGTTAATGGTGACCATTTCGAACACTTGCAGTGATACCTTTAAGTTGGATTTTAAGCTACACGTTCACCAAAAATGAGACAACTCCGTCAATTAGTTTGCAAGTTATATATATATATATATATATATATATATATATATATATATATATATATATATATATACAGAAATCAGTGGGTTCTACTGAGAAATTCATCAATGGAGTGGAAGGAGTTGGCCACCAATAAGTACTTTAGGCTTCTCTTAAACTGAATTTCATTGGTTGTTAAGCTTTTTATGGCTGCTGGCAAGTTATTGAAAATGTGTGTTCCAGAATAATGCACACCTTTTTGTACAAGAATAAGTGACTTTAAATCTTTGTGAAGATTATTCTTACTTCTAGTACTGATTCCATGAATTGAGAACTTGGTTTGAAAAAGTGATATATTTTAATGACAAATTTCATTAAGGAATAAATATATTGGAAAGCAGTAGTTAGTATCCCTAGTTCCCTAAACAGGCTTCTGCAGGATATTCTTGAGTTTACACTGCATATAACTCTTATTTCGCATTTTTGTGCCCAGAAAACTTTAGCCTGGCTTGATGAATTACCCCATAAAATAATTCCATATGACATTATGGAATGAAAATAAGCACAGTATGCCAGCTTTTTCATTTTTATATCCCTTATGATTGACACAATTCTCATTGCAAATAGAGATTTGTTAAGATGCTTCAGCAGTTCTGTGCTGTGCTCCTCCCAGTTGAATTTATTATCAAGCTGTAATCCCAAGAATTTAACGCTGTCCACTTCTTCTATATCCTTGTCATCATATGTTAGCCATATACTCGTGGGACACCACTTACAGCTTTGGAATTACATGTAGTGTGTTTTTTCAATGTTTAGTGACAAAGAATTGGCTAGCAACCAGTAGTTAATGTCCACAAATATTTTATTAGCCGATCTTTCTAAGGCTACACTTGATTTGCCATTTCTTGCATTGTTTGTATCGTCAGGAAAGAAAAGAAACTTGGCATCTGGTAATGTTACTGACGAAAGGTCATTGATATACACAAGAAAAAGTAAGGGCCATAAGATGGAAAGTCTCTTTTGTAATAAAACCCTTTGTTTCCTGTCGGACATATAAGATTTGAACCATTTTCCAGCATTTCCTGTTTCACCATAATATTCTAATTTGCTTAAAAGGATATTGTGATTTACACAGACAGTTACTTTGACAGATCACAAAATATACCAGTTGCCTGCAATTTTTTGTCTAATCTACACTATAAGTGTAGATAGCCTTCTCAGTATCAGAATCCTTTAGAAATCCGAACTGCGACTTTGACAGTACGTTATTTGTGGTAAGATGGTTATAAAGGCTATTGTACATTACCTTTTCTAAAATTTTTGCGAATGCTGGCTTCTTAGACAGTTTTGTTATATAATTTTGTTCATTGGACTTGTCTATAAAGATATTATCAATGGCTGTTTGTGAGCAATTGGCTACCCTTGTGGGGAACTTTACAGTGGGAATTCAGTTGAATGATAGTGTTGCTAAGTCAAATAAGTTCTTATTGGGAGAGTCTTTAAGGAAATTTACATTGAAGTCACCAGCAACCACTATTTCACTATTTCTTTGTTTTTGGTTGTTAAATGGGCCAGTACAGCTTCAAGGAGGTTTATGAATAGATTAAAGTTACCGGCAGGTGCTTGATATACACTCAATATTATAAAGGATTTGTTGTGAAATTCTACTTCTGTTGCACTTGCTCTGGGCAAAACTTATGAATGTCCATGTACATAGATTTATGACAATGTGAGACCTGAGTTTCTCACTGAATTCATAGTCTCACTATCGATAGCTCTGACTTTGGTCATCTTTGGTGGCACTAGTGTTCAGTGTGTGTGTTATTTTTCCCGCTTCAGTCCGAGAACCGAGGTTTTAAATTTGCATGTACGCCGCCTGTCCATTGCAGTTTGCCTTGAAAATGGCGGTGTGTTCTCCCGACGTAATATCGGCGGTCGCTGAAAGTGTTACCTGGCTGAATTCCCAGAACGTATTTGAAATTTATGACAGTTCCTGATGAATGTGGCAACTCCTTTCTCCATTTCTGCTCTACAAATGTGAGGTGCTAACCTAAATCCTGTAATATTTAAAAGTTCTATACCAGTGGTCACATGATGTTCAGAGAGGCGCATTATGTCAGCTGGGTTTGAAGGACTCTAATTCATATATTCAGATAATTAATCCATTAGTTTTATTTCGCGGCCCTCGAATATTTTGATGCAATAAAGACAGCTGACATTTCACATTGACTGAGTTAAAATTGGGTAGAGTCGAAATTTCTGCTGATTGTTGAATATTCTTAACCAACAGCTGTTTATGCTGATGTAATAAGCTAGAATTATGTTTTTTGGTTTATTTCTCAAACTGAAGGCTTGTCTCAGTCCTAACCTCTCCTTAACCTGGTTTCTTTCTGTCCTCCCTACCCTAAAAGGGAAACTTTTCTAAACCATAAAACCACTCGTATTTTATCGTTCATGACAGTGCCTCCCCCTTTTAACTTTCCTGCTATTTTCCCAGCCAGTTTACCCTTCCCTTTCCTGTTGAGGTGAAGGCCATGCCTTATATAATTCCACCTACTGAGAGAATCAATAGGAACCACACCAATGGGTGACCCTGCACCCGACATAAGCAGGTGTTCTAACTCCAAATTAACTCTCTTGACAGAAAAGTTCAAATGAGGTCGGTCATGGCGCCCAACAACAGATAGAAACTCGACACTAGTGTGCTTCGATGCTGATGCAATCTTCTCCAGGTCACACTCTGTACTGTATCCAGGATCTCTGTCAATACTATTTACCTGGCCCACCCTCTATGACCATGGTGTCTTCCTTAGTGAAATCTTTGCAAAGTGATCCTAAATCCTCTGTCACCTGCTCCAGACCAGCACTAGGTTTAAAAAAATTGGTGACCTGGTATTCTGATCCTAGTTCGTCCTGAAAAAGTTGGCCAACACATCTGTCATGGGAACGACCTAACAACAGTTTCTTTCTCTTTACTGATTTCCCTACATTCTTACTTTTCAATTTACTGCTGAAAGTTTGTTGCGCCCTGTCTACACCTGCAACTGCTTGAGGATCACCAGCTTCTAACTGAAGCGACAGGTCAAATCTATTTTCCACATTCACCATGAAGCTGTCAGACACAGTTCTAGGCCTGTTCCTCCTGTTGCCTGTTGCCACTTCCCATCTCTCTTTACCCTTCTCCCTCGTTTACCTGTCAAGATCTCCCCTTGCCTTGTCTAACTCAGCCTGAAGGGTGGCAATTTTCCCCTCCTGTTCTAGTATCTTCCTATCTCTACTACACATCTTACAAAACCACTGATGAGTGTTATTTCCTTCCCCTGTTCCCACGACACTACACTCACCCACATGGAAAAAACTACAGCACCCATCACGCCTAACAATTCTACGGGAAGTCTAGCACTTTTCATTCATGATAAACGTAATAGTTTATTAAGAATAAGTCAGTTAAATTACAGATAAACACGAAAATGTGATACAATAAATTTGTCCTGTACGCAACTGTATGTAAACTAAAACAAAGGTGCAAAGTTTCTGAAACAACAACTTAAACTTTCGCTACTTTCCGGAAATGTGAGTTAAATCATGAAGAGGTACGCTACAGTTAAATTGCTGGAGAGAGCAAAGAACAATTAAACGAAATTCTAAAGATTTGCTGCGGCAAAACGTAAACAGAAAATACGATTCTAACCAGACTGTACGATCTGCTATATTATGTAAAGAAAAATGAAACCTTTAATGGTACGCTTAAAAAGCACACTACTACACCTATTTACCACGTAATCAGTACTAAACTAAATGTTATTATAATCTAAAATGACTTATCTTTACGAGATAACCAAAACTCGCGCTAGTCGCCTGGCTGCAGGGCTGTGGTTTTGTCATTGAAACTTTGGGAATTAATTGTTCGTGAGATCTGCTAGTAAATATAAAGTAAGTATGAAAATTGACTTTTTTTGTCAATTTCATGAACGTCTTTCCTCAAAGTATTGTGGCAGTCTACTATTTCTCCCTCTGTACAGTCGGCCCACAAATTGACCAGTGCCCTATGGACATCGGCCAATCTGACGTGTGGCTCTGCACTTCCAGCGTGTCTCTGGCCAACCACATTCAGATCCCTCCCCCACTTGACCTACATCGTAAGCAGTGATTTTCCAGATTACGTTTGATAACAACAGCGCTCAGCTGAAAGCTGAACGTCACAGTCCGTCCTATTGTGGCTGGCAACAACAGTGTTTTACGCCACATGGCCACGCTCTGAAGACACTCATGAGTGGCAACCTCTGTTTTATCAGTTTCAGTCATTTCCCATCTCACTCTAACTTACATGAATCCACTGGCGTTACTGACTACTACTGGTAGCATTTTCATACTGGCTTCTTCTGAATCCCAGAGCGGTACACAAGTTGTACGCCATCCTGAAATGTCCAAAACATAGTACAACCTTGCCAGTGCTTGCCACCTAAAATGTTTTTCAATAAAACGAATACGTGACCAGTTATTAACTAAAAAAGGGTCCGTATAATCTATAATATTCGTACGTTCGGCCCACCTTCGAACACGAACGTTAAAAGACAATGCCGAATCATTACAATTAGAAATAGGATCGGAATCATATTTTGTTATATATATCAAAGCTGTTTTCCTACTCCTACATTTTTGGACATCAAATACACCATTTATACTACCGAACATAAACTCAAGACCACTTCTAACCTCTGTTAAAAGCTTAGCCTCGGTCAACTTTAAGTATGCATGTAGATGAGTTAAATTACCTTGTAGGAAAACAGCTTTGATATATATAACAAAATATGATTCCGATCCTATTTCTAATTGTAATGATTCGGCATTGTCTTTTAACGTTCGTGTTCGAAGGTGGGCCGAACGTACGAATATTATAGATTATACGGACCCTTTTTTAGTTAATAACTGGTCACGTATTCGTTTTATTGAAAAATGTCTCTGTTAAGATGCGTCAGTTTGTGACCAACGTCTTCTCTGACACCTTACAACAGCGTCTAAGCGGTGTTTGAAGGTACTAGTTAATTCTTTGAAGTGAAACTCCTACCTTGGGACAGCTGGCTAGGGCATTTGCAGTTTCCCTTTACTACTTACCTCTGGTAACCTAAACTACAATACTTTTGCCTGCACTCTGTATTGTGTCTCTGATATCCTGTCTTGGAGTGCCCTCTCTGGCTCCCAAAAGATAAACTTGTTCAAATCACTAAGTCGTCAATTATGACAACTGTATAGCCTCTCACACGGATTCTGAGGCACGCTCACACATGAGGATGATAATTTAAACTGGAAAACGCGCGTACTCTAACGTCAAGCAAAATTAGTTCAACAACATTTGCACTTGCAATCACTGGGAATGTGGTGAGAGGGGGGGGGGGGTTGAGAAATAATGAAATGCTTCATACATTTTGTATATTTCTACTCAGTTACATAGTGTGGAACTATGTTTTGGTGTGACTGATGTTTAAGAAAGAAAGTTTTCATTGCTCAAAGATGTTCTGTAGGAACAATATGTGCTGCTCACCCAAGGTCATTTTATAGACTTCTGTTTCGAGGAGTTAAACGTTTTGGTTTCAGCTTCATATTACACTTATTCTCTCCAGCATTTTCTTGTAAACGTCTCACTGCAGTTCAGAAGAGACAAATACATACGTAATTTCACCACTAGAAGAAAAATGACATTAACCCATTTACTTGTTAATATTTTTTCACGTAGCCCACCCGATGTTTACTATTTAAATTTACCAAAATCAGCGTATTTTATCTTACCTACTTTTCTCAAAATTATGAAACTATTTTGATAGCAGTTCTTTGTAAAGCTATCCTTACTATTTCTTCATGTGATGGGAAATGAAGATGGTACTATTTTAGAAGATTTGGTTGGTGTGGTATACCCGAAGACATACAGGAATACGCCATTAGACATTTCACAGACTTGTATCATGTATCAATTTTCTTTGTCCTGGCTGTGCACACTATTCAATTTCTGGTTGGTGTTTTATTGAAGGGATTGGGAGGATAAACCTAACAATAGCTGAAAACGATCGTTTGTAGCTCGCAAAATATCGAAATAAATCGAGTATGTTGTAGACCACTAAATAGATCGATTTCTCATATTACCATTTATACAATGAAGCGCCAAAGAAACTGGTATAGGCATGCGTATTCAAATACAGAATTATGTAAACAGGCAGAATACGGTACTGTGGTCGGCAACGTCCATTTAAGACAAGTGTCTGGCGCAGTTGTTAGATCAGTTACTGCTCCTGAATGGCAGGATATCAAGATTTAAGTGAGTTTCAACGTGGTGTTACAGTCGGCGCACGAGCGACGCGACTCAGCATCTCCGAGGTAGCGATGAAGTGAAGATTTTACCTTACGACCATTTCACGAGTGTACCATAAATATCAGAAATCCAGCAAAACATCAAATCTCCGACATCGCTGCGGCCAGAAAAATATACTGCAAGAGCGGGACCGACGATGACTGAAGAGAATCGTTCAACGTGACAGAAGTGCAACCCTTCGGCAAGTTGATGCATATTTCAATGCAGGGCCATCAACAAGTGCGAACCATTCAACGAAACATCATTGATATGAGCTTTCAGAACCGAAGGCCGACTCCTGTACCCTTTATGACTGCACGACACAAAGCCTTATGCCTCGCCTGGGCCCATCAACACCGACAATGGACTGTTGATAACTGGAAACATATTGCCTGGTCCGAAGAGTCTCGTTTCAAACTGCATTGAGGGGACGGACGTGTACGTGTATGGAGACAACCTCATGAATCCATGGACCCTGCATATCAGCAGGGGACTGTGGTGGTGGACGCTCTGTAATAGTGGGGGTGAGTGCAGTTGGAGTAATATGGGACCTCTGATTTCTCTGACATGTGACAGGTACGTTAGCACCATGTCTGATGACTTGCATTCCGACGGACTTAGGGAATTACAACAGGACAATGCAACACCCTCCACATCCAGAATTGCAATAGAGTCGCTCCAGGAACACTGTTCTGAGTTTAAACACTTCCGCTGGCCACCAAACTCCCTCACATTAACATTACTGCGCATATCTGAAATGCCTTGCGAAGTGCTGTTTAGAAGAGATCTCCACCACCTCATACGGATGTATGGAGAGCCCTGCAGGATTCATGATGTCAATTTCCTTCAGCACTACTTCAGACGTTAGTCGAGTCCATGCCATGTCGTATTGCTGCCCTTTGGCGTGCTCGTGGGGTCCTACACAGTATTAGGCAAATGTGCCAATTTCTTTGGCTGTTCAGAGTAGAGGGTTCTGATGTGCCCTGTGTGGCCATACTTATAACACTTTAACTCCGAGTAGAAAACAGTATGGTCACTATGTCTTCGAGCACCAATTTCATTCTTTTTCCATCTGTGTGACAATCCTAATAGCAGGAGACAAATCATTTGTGTTCTTCATTCTGACCCTTCTTGACGTGTCAGCAGAAATACACCTGAAGCCCAATTCTGCGTCTTACGCAGGATTACTCTGTCAGTCTGTACATTCTGTGGTAGTTCGTAAGTTGGTGCATTAAGCTTCCTAATCCTGTTCGAGAAGGAGTCCACCAATATGCTGTGTTTCAGCGACAACGCATTGAGTTCCTCCTTAAAAATCTCAGGGCTGTTTCATTTACTATATCGCTGGGTAAGTCCGGTATCCAGCTCGATCTCGTGGTAGGCTACACGATGAACATCTTCGTTTCATCTATTAATTGTAAATTAGCCATACGTAAGGAAGTTTCATCAGAACAGCTTCCCTATTTAGCGGTATCTTTCACATTACAAATTAAAACAGACACATCCTCGGTCGTTAGCCGAGAAAAGGAGCTATCAGGTTAGCTGCTCTATGATTAATGGAAACAAGAGATGTATTTAACAATGCTTTCATCCCCCCAGAATCGGTTTTTGATAGACCAATAACGGCTTCCAAACTTCTAATTTTGTTTTAATGCATCATTCAAATCTCTCTGTTCTGCTGTCATTCGAAACCTCGTAGCTGTATGATCTCTGAAGACTTCAAACATTTCATGCAAAACAGCTACACGTCTTTTTGCCATTTGTGTAAATACAAGAAACAATAAGGAAACTGCACCCACACTGCACAAACAAGAGCAAACTACATTAATATTTGCGCTGTATCATGGCCCATCAGTATTCTGTGTACTGCTGTGCCTCGTGGTCACACCTTCGACCCGTGCTGTCTATAGACGAAACAGCCTGAATACATGGCTACTCCTGTCCGTACAAATTACAATACACCACCTCACTGGCAGCAAGTAAACTGTCCTACGATTTCAATGGAACTGATATACACTCCTGGAAATTGAAATAAGAACACCGTGAATTCATTGTCCCAGGAAGGGGAAACTTTATTGACACATTCCTGGGGTCAGATACATCACATGATCACACTGACAGAACCACAGGCACATAGACACAGGCAACAGAGCATGCACAATGTCGGCACTAGTACAGTGTATATCCACCTTTCGCAGCAACGCAGGCTGCTATTCTCCCATGGAGACGATCGTAGAGATGCTGGATGTAGTCCTGTGGAACGGCTTGCCATGCCATTTCCACCTGGCGCCTCAGTTGGACCAGCGTTCGTGCTGGACGTGCAGGCCGCGTGAGACGACGCTTCATCCAGTCCCAAACATGCTCAATGGGGGACAGATCCGGAGAGCTTGCTGGCCAGGGTAGTTGACTTACACCTTCTAGAGTACGTTGGGTGGCACGGGATACATGCGGACGTGCATTGTCCTGTTGGAACAGCAAGTTCCCTTGCCGGTCTAGGAATGGTAGAACGATGGGTTCGATGACGGTTTGGATGTACTGTGCACTATTCAGTGTCCCCTCGACGATCACCAGCGGTGTACGGCCAGTGTAGGAGATCGCTCCCCACACCATGATGCCGGGTGTTGGCCCTGTGTGCCTCGGTCGTATGCAGTCCTGATTGTGGCGCTCACCTGCACGGCGCCAAACACGCATACGACCACCATTGGCACCAAGGCAGAAGCGACTCTCATCGCTGAAGACGACACGTCTCCATTCGTCCCTCCATTCACGCCTGTCGCGACACCACTGGAGGCGGGCTGCACGATTTTGGGGCGTGAGCGGAAGACGGCCTAACGGTGTGCGGGACCGTAGCCCAGCTTCATGGAGACGGTTGCGAATGGTCCTCGCCGATACCCCAGGAGCAACAGTGTCCCAAATTTGCTGGGAAGTGGCGGTGCGGTCCCCTACGGCACTGCGTAGGGTCCTACGGTCTTGGCGTGCATCCGTGCGTCGCTGCGGTCCGGTCCCAGGTCGACGGGCACGTGCACCTTCCGCCGACCACTGGCGACAACATCGATGTACTGTGGAGACCTCACGCCCCACGTGTTGAGCAATTCGGCGGTACGTCCACCCGGCCTCCCGCATGCCCACTATACGCCCTCGCTCAAAGTCCGTCAAGTGCACATACGGTTCACGTCCACGCTGTCGCGGCATGCTACCAGTGTTAAAGACTGCGATGGAGCTCCGTATGCCACGGCAAACTGGCTGACACTGACGGCGGTGGTGCACAAATGCTGCGCAGCTAGCGCCATTCGACGGCCAACACCGCGGTTCCTGGTGTGTCCGCTGTGCCGTGCGT
Organism: Schistocerca americana; assembly: GCF_021461395.2. Classification (NCBI taxonomy): domain Eukaryota; kingdom Metazoa; phylum Arthropoda; class Insecta; order Orthoptera; family Acrididae; genus Schistocerca; species Schistocerca americana. The sequence goes on from NC_060127.1 coordinate 45,876,408, forward strand.
GTGATCATTGCTTGTACAGCCCTCTCTCAGTGTCCGGAGCAAGTATGGTGGGTCTGACACACCGGTGTCAATGTGTTCTTTTTTCCATTTCCAGGAGTGTAGGTTCTCAGGCTATTGCAGTCTAACATATGATGCTCTCAAAGGACAACCAATGGACTTACAACATGATGTCACAAATACGAGGTTTGCCCAGAAAGTGATTCACCGCATTTTTTTCATCAACAGTTCTTTATTGAACATAATGTGAATTGCACACATGAAGGAATGGTGTTTTATCTACACACTCTATTTTTCAATATAATCTCCATCCCGTTCTATGGCCTTCCTCCAGCATGAAACAAGTGCATGTATGCCTTGTCATTTCCAATCCTTGTCCTGGTGGTGGAGCCAGGGCTTCACTGTGTGAATCACCTCATCGTCCTCAAAATACCTTCTGTGAATGTCATCTTTTAATGGACCAAACAAGGGGAAGTCCGAGAGGGCTAGGTCAGGTGTGTCAGGTGTGACAGCTGTGAATGGTCTTCCAACCACTGCAAATCGTTGTTGTAACATACATCACCTACAGGCGCCATTTTGAAACTGTCCTGCAGCCACGCTATCTGCCGGAAGTGACGGAAACTTGGTGTGCTCACTCAGAAGACTTCAAGTTATACATACCTAACGTTTCGCAGTCATAGCATTGTTTTCAGCTGAGGAAAAAATGGGTTGCAGTACTTTCTGGGAAACCGTTGTAGATAGATACAACAAAAGTCAGCAAAAGATAGTCACTCACAACATCACATAGTGGCGAATTGCTGAACCTTGCAGGCAAGCTTAAAGCTTCTTCCTCATAATTAAAAATATCCATTTTATCAACATTTTAATGCTTCCTTTGAACACAAATACAAATCACTACATTACAAGATAGCAAAAACCCTAACCACAATTTTGTTATTCTACTTTTCACAATACCTTATCTATTCTTAAAAATAGTCGCTAATGCATCATTATCGCCATTAACATCATTATTTTCGTCATCATTATAATCATCAATATTTGGCAGCAATCCTGTGCCAAAATCAACTTCATTTCATTTCGTAATATTTCTCGTTAAGTTCTAACACTTCACTGTGTTTCATCATAACTGTTTCTTACTTAATTGCTGTAACATGTAGGTGGTATGAACATTGACTGTATCAAAACCTCACAAAAGGCAGCGCCTTTCTTTCCTTGCTAATCACCATTTTAACCAACCAAGTTTTATATCGTCACATTTTCTGTTCGTATTGTACACAAATCTTTTTCCACTCTTTAAAAATCAATAACTCCTTCAAACTTAGACTGATATAATAGGTGCAAGGTGTTTCTCCTAGAGATCGGACTCACCACAATGCAGTGTTGCTAAAGAATGATTCAATTAGATTCCCTTCAGGCATAATGGATGAACACACAACATGTAATCTTCACACAGAGTTATTGTGAACCCATCAAGAACTAATACAGAAACGAACATTTTCATTTATAACTTTAATTACTTTCATTTTAACAATATTCATTGAGAGTTTGACAGTGTGATCGTTGATCCCTCCCGAGTGCTGGCCATCTTCTGACTGCTTTTGGTCACCTGCACACAACACATTGCATCCACAGATAAATACTGGGCCACAATGCCAGGACCTCCTTAAACTCTGTCCTATAAAATATATTATCTTGAATTGGTTTTCAAAGCTCTCACTTCCATCTTCAAATTAATCTCCCAATGCTAGTCTTGACAGAGCATTGGCAATTTGCCTTTCCTTCCCTTCTATTTAATGGTATAATGGAATGTCCCTCCCCCGCATGAACCATGGACCTTGCCGTTGGTGGGGAGGCTTGTGTGCCTCAGCGATACAGATAGCCGTACCGTAGGTGCAACCGCAATGGAGGGGTATCTGTTGAGAGGCCAGACAAACGTGTGGTTCCTGAAGAGGGGCAGCAGCCTTTTCAGTAGTTGCAGGCGCAACAGTCTGGATGATTGACTGATCTGGCCTTGTAACAATAACCAAAACGGCCTTGCAGTGCTGGTACTGCGAATGGCTGAAAGCAAGGGGAAACTACAGCCGTAATTTTTCCCGAGGGCATGCAGCTTTACTATATGATTAAATGATGATGGCGTCCTCTTGGGTAAAATATTCCGGAGGTAAAATAGTCCCCCATTCGGATCTCCAGGCGGGGACTACTCAAGAGGATGTCGTTATCAGGAGAAAGAAAACTGGCGTTCTACGGATCGGAGCGTGGAATGTCAGATCCCTTAATCGGGCAGGTAGGTTAGAAAATTTAAAAAGGGAAATGGATAAGTTAAAGTTAGATATAGTGGGAATTAGTGAAGTTCGGTGGCAGGAGGAACAAGACTTCTGGTCAGGTGACTACAGGGTTATAAACACATAATCAAATAGGGGTAAAGCAGGAGTAGGTTTAATAATGAATAGGAAAATAGGAATGCTGGTAAGCTACTACAAACAGCACAGTGAACGAATTATTGTGGCCAAGATAGATACGAAGCCTACACCTACTACAGTAGTACAAGTTTATATGCCAACTAGCTCTGCAGATGACGAAGAAATTGAAGAAATGTATGATGAAATAAAAGAAAATATTCAGATAGTGAAGGGAGACGAAAATTTAATAGTCATGGCTGACTGGAATCCAAGAGTAGGAAAAGGGAGTGAAGGAAACGTAGTAGGTGAATATGGATTGGGGCTAAGAAATGAAAGAGGATGCCGCCTGGTAGAATTTTGCACAGAGCACAACATAATCATAGCTAATACTTGGTTCAAGAATCATAAAAGAGGGTTTATACATGGAAGAACCCTGGAGATACTAAAAGGTCTCAGATAGATTATATAATGGTAAGACAGAGATTTAGGAACCAGGTTTTAAATTGTAAGACATTTCCAGGCGCAGATGTGGACTCTGACCACAATCTATTGGTTATGACCTGTAGATTAAAACTGAAGAAACTGCAAAAAGGTGGGAATTTAAGGAGATGGGACCTGGATAAACTGAAAGAACCAGAGGTTGTACAGAGTTTCAGGGAGAGCATAAGGGAACAATTGACAGGAATGGTGGAAAGAAATACAGTAGAAGAAGAATGGGTAGCTTTGAGGGATGAAGTAGTGAAGGCAGCAGACGATCAAGTAGGTAAAAAGACGAGGGCTAGTAGAAATCCTTGGGTAACAGAAGAAATATTGAATTTAATTGATGAAAGAAGAAAATATAAAAATGCAGTAAATGAAGCAGGCAAAAAGGAATACAAACGTCTCAAAAATGAGATCGACAGGAAGTGCAAAATGGCTAAGCAGGGATGGCTAGAGGACAAATGTAAGGATGTAGAGGATTATCTCACTAGGGGTAAGATAGATACTGCCTACAGGAAAATTAAAGAGACCTTTTGGACATAAGAGAGCGACTTGTATGAATATCCAGAGCTCAGATGGAAACCCAGTTCTAAGCAAAGAAGGGGAAGCTGAAAGGTGGAAGGAGTATATAGAGGGTCTATACAAGGGCGATGTACTTGAGTACAATATTATGGAAATGCAAGAGGATGTAGATGAAGATGAAATGGGAGATACGATACTGCGTGAAGAGTTTGACAGAGCACTGCAAGACCTGAGTCGGAACAAGGCCCCCGGAGTAGACAACATTCCATTGGAACTACTGACGGCCCTTGGAGAGCCAGTCCTGACAAAACTCTACCACCTGGTGAGCAAGATGTATGAAACAGGCGAAATACCCTCAGACTTCAAGAAGAATATAATAATTCCAATCCCAAAGAAAGCAGGTGTTAACAGATGTGAAAATTACCGAACTATCAGTTTAATAAGTCACAGCTGCAAAATACTAACACGAATTCTTTACAGACGAATGGAAAAGCTAGTGGAAGCCAACCTCGGGGAAGATCAGTTTGGATTCCGTAGAAGCACTGGAACACGTGAGGCAATACTGACTTTACGACTTACCTTAGAAGAAAGACTAAGGAAAGGCAAACCTACGTTTCTAGCATTTGTAGACTTAGAGAAACCTTTTCACAATGTTGACTGGAATACTCTCTTTCAAATTCTAAAGGTGGCAGGGGTAAAATATAGGGAGCGAAAGGCTATTTACAATTTGTACAGAAACCAGATGGCACTTATAAGAGTCGAGGGACATGAAAGGGAAGCAGTGGTTGGGAAGGGAGTAAGACAGGGTTGTAGCCTCTCCCCGATGTTGTTCAATCTGTATATTGAGCAAGCAGTAAAGGAAACAAAAGAAAAATTCGGAGTAGGTATTAAAATCCATGGAGAAGAAATAAAAACTTTGAGGTTCGCCGATGACATTGTAATTCTGTCAGAGACAGCAAAGGACTTGGAAGAGCAGTTGAATGGAATGGACACTGTCTTGAAAGGAGGATATAAGATGAACATCAACAAAAGCAAAACGAGGATAATGGAATGTAGTCGAATTAAGTCGGGTGATGCTGAGGGAATTAGATTAGGAAATGAGACACTTAAAGTAGTAAAGGAGTTTTGCTATTTGGGGAGCAAAATAACTGATGATGGTCGAAGTAGAGAGGATATAAAATGTAGACTGACAATGGCAAGGAAAGCGTTTCTGAAGAAGAGAAATTTGTTAACATCGAGTATTGATTTAAGTGTCAGGAAGTCACTTCTGAAAGTATTTGTATGGAGTGTAGCCATGTATGGAAGTGAAACATGGACGATAAATAGTTTGGACAAGAAGAGAATAGAAGCTTTTGAAATGTGGTGCTACAGAAGAATGCTGAAGATTAGATGGGTAGATCACATAACTAATGAGGAAGTATTGAATAGGATTGGGGAGAAGAGCAGTTTGTGGCACAACTTGACCAGAAGAAGGGATCGGTTGGTAGGACATGTTCTGAGGCATCAAGGGATCACCAATTTAGTATTGGAGGGCAGCGTGGAGGGTAAAAATCGTAGAGGGAGACCAAGAGATGAATACACTAAGCAGATTCAGAAGGATGTAGGTTGCAGTAGGTACTGGGAGATGAAGAAGCTTGCATAGGATAGATTAGCATGGAGAGCTGCATCAAACCAGTCTCAGGACTGAAGACCACAACAACAAACAAAATGGAATGTCTGATGAAATGATAGCCACTTGGTTATTCTGGAGTTTGAACTCATGTGAATAGACCATATCTGGGCAACAGGACTCTCTGTTTAGTCTGGAGTTATCTGATGATGATTCAGAAAGCTGGAAGCTGGTTTAGAACGAAATACAAAATAAAATTTTCGCATGGTTTTTGAAGGTTCTATTAGTGAAAGCTATAAACTCGTGTTCAATTTTCCCACTCATAACTGCTTCTTGCCATAAATCTGCCCCCACCCCAGCTTATTGCTGTCTATCATAAGACAAAATATTAATTTCAGGTCTGTGTAAAATGTTATTCTAACACAGTTGTTTCTTTATCTCATCGAAAGCTTCCCAAACCTATATATGAAGTGATTTATCCTTGGCATATTGTTCAAAAATGGTAACTTTTAAGCCCAAAATTAGATTGTTAACTTTTCCCTTGTCATTGGGTAGGAAATTCTCCAGTTACCTCGATTTTATCAGTGTCAGCCAAAATTAAATCCTCTAAATTGCTGCCTCCTACAAATTTAAGTGGTCTCACACCAAATTTACATTTTTCTAACTTCAAAAACATAGCCTTTCCGTTGCTTCTTCATATAATTCTCTTAATAACCCAAAACTTTCTCCCAATTTCTCCCAGTAACTGATATATCTTCTAAATAAATGGTTAATTTAGCAAGCAACCCCTTACTGAAAACAAAATCCAATGCATTTAGAAATTCAACAACCAAAACAATAAGACCAAACGGTCCAAGCAGTACTGAGACATCTACTACCCTCTAGGAAGGCCACATATTTCCTAGAACTTGGCTCAAAGGGAGTTTCATGGATTGCTGGCTAGTGGTGAATTTAATATGGCCAAATTTATACAGTAACTCATCAATATTTTCAGTATGATTAGTTTTCCTTCGAAACACATGCTTAACTATCTACAATCAAGAACTTGTCTTAACCCTCCACCTTCCTATGAGAAAACAATGAAAGAGTTGCTGTATATACTACAGCTCCTCTCTATTATACCCCAACATTCCATTTTTTGTAATTTTGAAAATGGTACACCATATGGCTTAATGAAAAACGGTTCAATCACTTTTAACTTTAATTTGCACTGACAATGTTAGATGTTTTCTGTTCTTTTGTTGGAAATGTCATAATATTCCCCTAACAGATCTCTCAGGTTTTTTTTTTTAGAATTTACATTTTTCGTCTTTTCCATCTTTGCATCTACTAAAGCATGATTCTGTTCATCAGTTAAACTCACATCAGTATAAACATCATCATTCTCATAATATCTTCTTTTATGACTGTAAGTTACTCACCTGATTTGGTTGTATATGCTTACATAATTCAGGACAAATATATTTTTCTTTCAAGAAATTATGCATTTGAGATCAGAAAATACTAATTCGTTATTGTATCAAGCAAATCTCACTCCTCTCATCGCAATCCAACATAAACATAAAAAGATATTTTAAGTCATGTCTGGTATTACTAGCTATCCTTGTGTAAATTTTATGTTTGCAACGTTAAATGAAACAGTACTTGTATTTTTGCGACTTTACTATGTCTTCCAGTATCTCCCCTTATTTTAACTCCTATTTCAGAAATTTCGATGAAATCTGTACAATGTTTAATCTTGTACCTTAAGTTTTCAGAAATTCCTGAAACTGGACTGACAGTATTTAACCTCCCAGTTATCTGTTCAGCTGTAAATATAAGGATATCCCTGTAAATTGCTTTCAATTGTATCATCCTCTTCATATAATGTATCATATTTACTTTCTCTGAAACTTATTTCTTCTGCCCTATTTTTTCTATAGTACCTCAATATCTATGTGAAATGCACTCATAGGCATACCAGTTTTGTCTTCACTGTCACAGTTTTCATTAACAGAATAGTTACCAATTTTTTATTTCTCCCACTGCCCAATGTATTATTCATTTCTTCCCACAAATTTGGACACATCTTTAACAAACTTCTTTTTCTTAAATAGCTCTGATTTTTCTGTTTTTGGTTTTGTCACTGTATATTTCCAAGCTAGTCTCAAAATATCATGACCTATGCTTTCCTCTTTTATCACTCATCCATTTATTTATAAATACTAACTTGGAGAAATCTGGATTTCCATGTACTTTCCTATCACTAACCTCACTGTCCAAACTACTTTCATTAATTCTGCCTAAAATAATTCTTTACATTGCTTCTTCATGAAAATGAAACTCCATCATAATCAACCTGACCTCTATCATTGCCATTATCATCATTAACAACTTCACCATTGTTCATATTACAACTAAATGCTAAAATATCTCCACCCTCCGCCATATGTGATCATCTGAGCCACCAGCTGCATCATCCCAATTAACAAGATTACTTTCACTTCATCTCCTTCATTACTGATTAACCTATTATATCAAATATGTCATAATAACTATTCGTCATTTCCTTCCATTTCAAATTCAATTTGGTCACTGACTGGAGAAATTTGTGAGTACTAGTAGTTCTTCCTCTTCATTCATGAGTGAATAAGATTTCTGTTATCTGTCACATTCATATTTATTGCTTTGCAGAACTGCCTTTTAAAATTCAATCTATTCCTCTGGAGCTCTCCATTACTGTTGTTTTTCCCATGAGTTTCTGAATGTGCTTTACCTTGAAGTTCTTTCCTGTAATTATTAGCCGGACTTTGGTCTGCATAACTTGTCACAAAATGACAGTCTCGGAATGAACTGTCCATCAGTTTACAGGACAACTTCCCCGTTATCTTGCCTTTTGTTAGTCTACAGTACATTATGTCCCTGCCTTAATCTACCTGTGATTCCAAACTCTCTATTTTTCAAAGTTCTCCGAGAATGTTATCTTAATAATACACAGTAAAACTTTTGACGATCTACCATCAACAGAAGTTATACACTGTAGCGACAAAGAAACTGGTAAAGGCATACGCATTCAAATACAAAGATACGCAAATAGTCAGAAACACCGCTGTGGTCGGCAACGCCTATATAAGACAAGTGTATGGCGCAGCTGTTAGATCGGTTACTGCTACTAGAATGGCAGGTTATAAGGATTTAATTGAATTTGAACATGGTGTTATAGTTGGCTCATGAGCTGTGGAACACAACATCTCCAAGGTAGTGATGAAATAGGGATTTTCCCATACGACCATTTTAAGAGTGCACCGTGAATATCAGGAATCTGGTAAAACATCAAATCTCCTACGTCGCCGCGACCGGAAAAAGATCCTGCAAAAACGGGACCAACGACAACTCAAGAGAGTCGTTCAATATGACAGAAGTGCAACCCTTCCGCAAATTGAAGCAGATGTCAGTGCTGGGCCATCAACAAGTGTCAGCGTGCGAACCATTCAACGAAACATCATCGATATGGGCTCTCAGAGCCGAAGGCCCACTCGTGTACCCTTCATGGCTGCCTGACACAACGTCTTACGGCTCGTCTGGGCCCATCAACACCGACATTGTACTGTTGAGGAGTCGGAACGTCTTACCTGGTTGGACGAGTCTCGTTTCAAATTGTATCTACCAGATGGACATGTACGGGTATGGAGACAACGTCATGAATCCATGGACCCTGCATGTCAGCAGGGGACTGTTCAATCTGGTAGAGTCTCTGTAATGGTGTGGGGCATGTGCAGTTGGAATGATATGGGACCCCTGACAGGTCTAGATACGACTCTGCCAAGTAACACATTCATGTCCATTGTGCATTCAGAGGGCCTTGGTAATTCCAGCAGGACAATGCGACACCCCACACGTTCAGAATTGCAACAGAGTGGATCCAGGGACCCTTTTCTGAGAATAAAAACTTCAGCTGGCCACCGCTGGCCACCAAATTCCCAGTTGTACGTAACATCATAAGGCATACACGACAACTATTAGGCTATTGTAAATATGTGTCATCAAAGTGAAAAACCAGTCTACAACATTTATGTACACTGATCATTTTAAAAGTACTGAAAATCAGTGAAGGTTAGTTTTTACCTAACATTTAGTTTATTTTATATAATTAATAATACAAACATATCAGACTCTTCTACTAAGCACTTTGGAAATAGAGTAGAAGCTATTGGCCACCAATAAATCCTTTAGGGTCTTTTTAAATTGAGTGTTATTAATAGATAAATTTTTTTACCTCTGACAAGTTGACAGAAATGTCTTGAGGGTATTTTTGTTCTGTCGTTGCAACTACAAAAACGCGGTTTTTTTTTCACCAGACTCGTTTCGCTTTATTGAGGTAAAGCATAATCAGTAGTCTGTAATTAATTTACTTACATTTTGATTTGCTTTAAGATGGAAAAACAGTTCGTTAGCAATATGTTGGTTTGTACTTACGCTGATTTTCGCTTGATTTCTCACTTGCATCGGGAAGTGCCGTCTGTTACCACACCATTGATGTTTTCCTTCTCTAGACACTGCTACTCCTGGTCTAATTTTTAGCCGCTCTGCAGCACTGTGCATATCTTGTGTTTTTCACATGGCACTTTTAGCACACCACTGTTTGTTTATATTCTTCTAGGTATGTGTTGTGGTTTGTGTTTTGTAGTATTGCTAACCTAACCTTGCCACTACTTTGTCTTTGACCAACAATCTTTTTTTATTATTGTGTGTGTGTAATTCTGTTTAATTTTGTTGCTGTGTATTTATATACTGTGTAAGAGTAGGGAATAAATAGTGGTGGAGTATATTTTAGGGTGGGTGTGGAAGAAACCCTTATGAGTGGACTTACGTTTATAGTAGTGTAGGCTGGAGGAGAAGTTGAGGAGCCAGAAGTGAAATGAAATTGGGAGGGATAGGGAGGTTGGAGGAAGAGTGGGAGGGGGTGCAGGATGGAAAAGGCTCTTTTTTCATGTAACTTCATCAATTATTTTATATAGAATCAGGTTTCCAATATTTGTTTGTTCATTGAGCCACTGTTTATTTCGCATTAATACTTTGTGTATCTGGAAATTTTCTTGGAAAGGGAGGAGTCTGTCTTTACTGATTCTTATGATATTCATATCATTTTCAGTGTTCTTGTTTTAGATGATCTGCAAATTTTCAATGGTTTGTACCGTATTTTAATGCTCTGACATGTTCTTTACATCTCGTGTCAGATGTCCTGCCCCTCATTCCAATGTATATCTTTTCACAATCTCTACAACTGAGCTGAGAGATATCAGATTGTTCGTATCTCTCTGGTTTTTATTTCAGTTTTGGGATGTGCTTTTGTACTGAATTGTTTGTTTTGTAAGCAATGTTTACTTTTGGATATGTTATTTTATGTGTGAATTTGTTGTGGTAGGTCATTGTGTGCCATTTTTTGTAGTAGTGCAGGTTGTATGTATTGGTGTGGTTGGTTAGTTTTTTCATTATTTGTCTCAACAATGGTAGACAGACTAAACAGAAGAAGAAAGAGACAAATAATGTCAGAACATCTAAAACAAGAACACCATAGACCGAGCAATATTGAAAAGATATGAATATCATAAGAATCAGTAAAGGCAGACAGGTCCCCTTCCAAGAAAATTTCCACATACACAAAGCATTAAAACAAAATAAACAGTGGCTCAATGACCAAATAAATATTGGAAACCAAGTCTATATAAAATAATTCATGAAATTACATGAAAAAGAAAAGAGCATTTTCCATCCTGCACCCCTTCCGCCCTTCCCCCAACTACCCTACCCCTCCTAATTTCATTTCACTTCTTGCTCCTCACCTTCTCCTCCAGCCCACTCTACTATAAACTTAAGTCCACTCAAAATGGTTTCTCCCTCACCCACCCAAAAAATTTACTCCACTATTTCTTCCCTACTCTTACACAGTATATAAATACACAACAACATAATTATACAGAATTACACACATACAATAATAAAAAAAAGATTGTCAGTCAAAGACAAACTAGTGGCAAGGTTAGGTTGGCAATACTACAAAACACAAACCACAACACATACTTAGAAGCATATAAACAAACAGTGGTGTGCGAAAAGTGGATTGTGAAAAACATAAGATATGCGTAGTGTTGCAGAACACCTAAAAAGTAGACCAGGAGTACCAGTGTCTAGAGAAGAAAAACATCAACGATGTGCAAGCAGACGGCACTTCCTGATGTAAGCGAGAAATCAAGGGCAAATCACTGTAAGTACAAACCAACATATTGCTAACGAACTGTTTTTCGATCTTAAAGCAAATCAAAATGTAAGTAAATCAAGTACAGACCACTGATGATGCTGTACCTCAATAAAGCGAAACGCATCTGGTGGAGAAAGAAAAGATATTATTGTAGTTGCAACGACAGAACAAAAATACCCTCAAGTATTGTAAAGCAACTATGGATAACATGGCTACACAAATAAAGAATTTACCAAAAGGTTTGTTGCTGAATAACAGACACATTCTGTACCAAAGTGGTGACTTTAAATATTTGTGTAAATTATTCTTATTCCTATTATTTCATTAACCGACGGCCGGGCACTCCCAATGAGGCACAGAGATCTTCAAATTAGTGAGTCAGTATTCCCAGTGATTTGTCAAGTATTGAATACTTCCGCGGATAGAGTACCCAAGCAACTTGTGACGTTATGCGTATGTAGACGAGCAATTTGGCCGCCTAGAAGAAGTGTGAGGGCAGGTGAAGCTGTTGTACGTCTGAACGCCGGCAGGCCCACGGTGCGGGTCGGGCCCCAGTAGATCCAGCTAGACGACCGGCGTGGGCGTCCAGGTACAAAGGCGAGCAGCGTCACCGGAAGTGGTTTGAATGCCAAAGCTGGGAATTTGGCCGGCTGTTGCTCTCATGCGGGATACAATCCTCCAAGAAATGGTGGACTGTCAGGCGAGCTGAACGCTGCCTTCTTACAGTTCTTTAAGAATCAATAATACTTCAGAGACAAGTATTGAAGCAAATCTGAATACATTTGCGATCTTAAGAAAATGAAGCGCATCCATTGACACAACAGTATTTTCAATATATTAAAAACTACAGAAGTTAATAATTGATAGTAAATAAACATTTCAACAATGAACCTTTGAAGTAACAACTAAACACTTCATGCGATTTCAACATTCGATATCTCAGATGACAGCATTGCACTATAGCTATCGTCTCTGAAAGGTACGTATCTGTATCTATTTTATTTCTTGATTTATTACATTTTTTTTAATATCTTAACACTATGCAAATGTTTTCCAGAGTATGGTATCCCCCACAATTACACAGCAAACAAATACAGCATGAATACCTCACATTTCGTCATACTTGTGTATTTATTTACTGCATAGTTTACTATTTTGCCAGTTACTTTATTTAAATATTAATTACATTTGATGACAGAAAGTCAGGGTAACTTAAGAAGCGGTCATTGAAATGGGTTAGCTGACATCACCTTTGTAAAAGCATGCCAAAAGACACTTCTGACAAGCAGGCCTACGTAAGTATTTACTCACTATTTAACGACAATCTGTTGTCATTTATCGTGATTGCACTTGCACAAGAACACTAGCTTATTTATTTATGGACAGAACTTTATATATACTTATTGTGAATGGTCTGAGTGTGACAATATTTAAAGTATTTCTTTATTTAAATATTGCTGTAATACGTTAGTTTAGTCCGGGAAGTAGTCACGTTGAGGAAAATCATGTCTGTCGAACTTAGGAACGGTGTATTTTAAGCGTGGACGGGCGTCAGCCAATAGAAAAGCAGACAACATTAGAACTCTGCGGGAGTCAAGCAGACTATTTTGAGTAAAGAGCTCGAGGGAGCGATTTGGGACACTTTTATATGAGTTCTGGAGGGAGGCAGACCTGCCTGCGGCAACGGGTGGTATTTTGTCATGGAGCTGTTTGATTCTGGGTGGTGAACAGCTGCTACCATACTTTAACTTCTGAAAGGACTTTATACTTCTAGAGGTCTGAATAGGCTCCAGAGTAGGAGTCTAACTTTTTCCGCTTGTGTTACGGAACTGGGAATAGGCAGAGTATGAGTTACTATTCTTTGTATCGTGTGGTAATTGGTAAGTCATCATATTGAACTCTTAACTGTTTCGAGCTGGTGAATATTTCATGTATTTTGATTACGAAATGGACTTCGTTTTTGCATACCTTTGGTTACATTTAAGTTTGAGGTTTTTTCTACCACGATGGTGCTGCCTTTCTGTATTTTAACTGAATACCGTGCAACCACTTCCCGATCATTTCAGATGTTCTTTCTTGAACAAACATTATTCAACACACATTTTTACAAACATAGGGATTATACAGCCAACCGGGTGCAGATAACTGTTTGGTACAATTTACATTAGTCTCGACAGCTAATAAAGGTGTCTTCAGCAGAATGAAATTTTGAGATATCCTACAAAATAATATATGGAAAATTAAGTGTGAAAAAAAAACACATTAACCAAGATGACAATTGTCATGTAGTACAAATGTTACTTACATAAAGTTACATTGCGAGAACGCAATGGTCAGAATCTAGAGGAGCTATGCTCAAGTCAAAAACAAAATAAAATACGTCCCAGCCTTCTCAGGAACGCCTAGCTAGGAACAACATCAGCCCGATCGACCCAGTGGCTGACATTGCTGCCACGAAAATAATACAAGTAGCGCCGCCTATCGGGCGGGAACAGTGACATGTGCCCGTTTCAAACATTACAACAGAAATAACTGAAAAAGATAATTAATCGTAAAACCAAGTTATAAGGCAAGAGAGCTTAATGTGTTTTTGAAATTACACAGCAGTCAAGCAGATGAAGTATAAGAACCATCTCTAAGCATTTCCAGAAATTACTATTACGTAAAGGAGAGAATAACAGTATACAAAATTTACACAAACAGCTGTACAATCCAGAAAATATCTACACGATGGTAACTATACTACTACAAATCTGTGAGATTCGAAGAAAATGATGCTTCGAAACAAGAGGCAGGAAAACATACTACACAAAATAGAAGAATCAAAATTTTGCGAGTAGTGGACTAAAATTATCGAAACAATTTTTATTACGTGAGTGTAACTGTTCATTGCGGACAAGACGATCGTTCTTAGAAATATGCTTGAAAGTCTCCAGCTCTTCTAGTACGTCCAGTCTATGACCATTCTGTTCTGCTTGTAAAATAGAAATTTCTTCAACGCTTTTCGGTTTGAGAGCGGAAATTAACAGATTGTCAGAAGAAGTGGCATTATGTACATTAATGCCTCTTTCTCCAAATAAACGTTCTTTGTACCTGACACTAAAAGATCTTACAGTTTGTCCTGTACAATAAACGGGACATGTATCACAAATGTTTTTGCACACATGTCTGAACTGCGTATAGGAGCAACTGTGGACTTGAGATTGTGAGTATATTTTTTATGCAAATTACACTCCTGGAAATGGAAAAAAGAACACATTGACACCGGTGTGTCAGACCCACCATACTTGCTCCGGACACTGCGAGAGGGCTGTACAAGCAATGATCACACACACGGCACAGCGGACACACCAGGAACCGCGGTGTTGGCCGTCGAATGGCGCTAGCTGCGCAGCATTTGTGCACCGCCGCCGTCAGTGTCAGCCAGTTTGCCGTGGCATACGGAGCTCCATCGCAATCTTTAACACTGGTAGCATGCCGCGACAGCGTGGACGTGAACCGTATGTGCAGTTGACGGACTTTGAGCGAGGGCGTATAGTGGGCATGCGGGAGGCCGGGTGGACGTACCGCCGAATTGCTCAACACGTGGGGCGTGAGGTCTCCACAGTACATCGATGTTGTCGCCAGTGGTGGGCGGAAGGTGCACGTGCCCGTCGACCTGGGACCGGACCGCAGCGACGCACGGATGCACGCCAAGACCGTAGGATCCTACGCAGTGCCGTAGGGGACCGCACCGCCACTTCCCAGCAAATTAGGGACACTGTTGCTCCTGGGGTATCGGCGAGGACCCTTCGCAACCGTCTCCATGAAGCTGGGCTACGGTCCCGCACACCGTTAGGCCGTCTTCCGCTCACGCCCCAACATCGTGCAGCCCGCCTCCAGTGGTGTCGCGACAGGCGTGAATGGAGGGACGAATGGAGACGTGTCGTCTTCAGCGATGAGAGTCGCTTCTGCCTTGGTGCCAATGATTGTCGTATGCGTGTTTGGCGCCGTGAAGGTGAGCGCCACAATCAGGACTGCATACGACCGAGGCACACAGGGCCAACACCCGGCATCATGGTGTGGGGAGCGATCTCCTACACTGGCCGTACACCACTGGTGATCGTCGAGGGGACACTGAATAGTGCACGGTACATCCAAACCGTCATCGAACCCATCGTTCTACCATTCCTAGACCGGCAAGGGAACTTGCTGTTCCAACAGGACAATGCACGTCCGCATGTATCCCGTGCCACCCAACGTGCTCTAGAAGGTGTAAGTCAACTACCCTGGCCAGCAAGATCTCCGGATCTGTCCCCCATTGAGCATGTTTGGGACTGGATGAAGCGTCGTCTCACGCGGTCTGCACGTCCAGCACGAACGCTGGTCCAACTGAGGCGCCAGGTGGAAATGGCATGACAAGCCGTTCCACAGGACTACATCCAGCATCTCTACGATCGTCTCCATGGGAGAATAGCAGCCTGCATTGCTGCGAAAGGTGGATATACACTGTACTAGTGCCGACATTGTGCATGCTCTGTTGCCTGTGTCTATGTGCCTGTGGTTCTGTCAGTGTGATCATGTGATGTATCTGACCCCAGGAATGTGTCAATAAAGTTTCCCCTTCCTGGGACTATGAATTCACGGTGTTCTTATTTCAATTTCCAGGAGTGTAGCTCGTTACTGTCAGAAATAGCACTGATGTCTAAAGTGGTCACTTCAGCGTAGTAAGTGAAGTATGATAGCTTTTATATTACCTATGACTGATAACAGACGCAACGAAAATAACCATTTGTTGAGGCCCTTCAGTAGTCTATGTCATGTTCGTCCCAGTGGAATTTATTACCAGACTGTAAACCCAGTAATGTAACACTGTCGACTTCTTCTATGTCCGCCTCGTCATATTTTAGCGGTATACAGGAGGCAAAGCTTTTACGATTATGATCTACGTATAGTATGTTTTTTTCAAAGTTTAATGGCAAAGAATTTTCAAGAAACCATTAATCAATGCACACGAAAATTTCTTTCACCATGCTTTCAAAAGCTTTACTTCATTTAATATTTATTGACATGTCTGTGTCGTGTAAAAACAAATAAACTGCACATACGTTAATGGTGCTGATGAGAGAGAGACATTGATGTACACAAAAATATAAGGGCTGGAAGCCCGAACCTTGCTGAACACAACATGTAATCAGTATCCATTTACATGATGCTTGATAGCTTATACTAGATTCTTATGTACTGATGCCTTTCCTATCAGAGAGATAAGATTTGTCTCATTTGTCAGTGCTCTCTGAAACGCTGTAATATTCTGATTTATTTTAAAGGATTCTGTGGTTTATTTTGTCAAATGCCTTGGACCAATCGCAATATTACCAGTAGCTTGTAGTTTATTGTCTAACGAATTAAGTCCTTTCTCGCTATATTTGTCAACATCTTTCTGTATTTCGAAACCCTTTAAAAACCCGAACAGTGACTTCGACAATGTGATAATTGTCGTTAGGTGGGTAATAACCTGATTGTGTATTACAAATTCTACAATTTTCGTGCATGGTGGCAAAAGTAAAGTTGAAAGGAAGGTTAACAGTATTCCTCTATTTCATTTCAAAACATTTGGGTAATTTTCCCTGTTAAAAGACTGGTTACTCAATTTGCTTAATTAGTTACTAAAATCAGTTGAATAGTGTCTGAATTACCGTTACTGTTTGATATATTGTTGTCTTTGTGCGTGCCTGCAGACATACAAAAAACGTTTCCTACAGCTTCACAGGGAGTGGCTGACATTTCATCCGTTTTGAATGTCTCCAGTACCTATTATAACCAGTCCGTTCAGAAAGATTAGCAGCGTCGCTTGTATGCTTCGCGACTTAAGATAGTAATTTACTTGTCGCAGGTACAGCAAGTTCACCATACGCTTGGGAACCGTCCATCGGACGGAGGAATGCGGAAGTGAGTGGGCAGTGGAATCCGTCTGGGCCATTGCGCACCCGGACTACAATAAAAAGTTCTGCCTCTACCTCGACGTGGCTATTGTATTCCTGCCCGAGCCAGCTCCACTGAGCAGTGAGTAACGCAGAAATAATATTGCGTATTTGCTTCAGAGAGAGAGAGAGAGAGAGAGAGAGAGAGAGAGTGGGAGAGACAAAGAGAGACATACATTCAGACAGATAGAGAGAGAGAGAGAGAGAGAGAGAGCTCGTAGTGGCTGAGCGAGACAGCATTCAGAGTCTCACAGAAATTACCCGATTTTCCGATGATGCAGGTTAAGTTATCTATTTCAGTCACATATTGAACTGACGTATCCACGCAGTCCGCGGAATATGGCACTCGACATGAGCTCCGACGAGGGCATTCCGAAACGTATCTCCATATTTTTTATTCTGTTCTCACTAGAAACTGAGTTCCTGTACACTGATCAGCCAGAACATGTTGACCACTTATCTAACAGGCGGTACGTCCACCTTTGGCACGGATAACAGCAGGGACACGTAATGGCATAGAAGCAGTGAGGTCTTGGTAGGTAGCCAGAGGGAGTTGGCACCGTATCAGCACAAACAAGTCGTAGTTGCCAGTGTCATAGTGTTAACATTGGTCGTCATAGTGTTGACATGGGTCGTCAGCTGCGGAGGCCCATCGATAGAAGTGTTCGATGCACCGTGTGTTCACTCACACTTAAATTCTCCCCAGCATTAAAGTCTGATGTTAGTTCCGCCACAGTTCGCCGCCTGTCCTGTTTTACCAGTCTGACCAGCCTACGATGTCTGAAATTCGTAATGAGGGGCGGCTGCCCAACCCCACGACGTCTGGACGTGGTTTCACCTTGACATCGCCATGTTTTGAAGACACTCGTGCAGTTTCCGAAATGCACGTGCCATCTCAATCTGTCCCTGGTCAAACTCAAATAGATCGCGCACCTTCGCCATTCTACAGACGGACAGCACGCTCTCTGATACTACAAGCACCCTGTGCGTGTTTGACTGGCAGTCATTCCTCGCCAGGTAACGCTGCTATCGCCTCGCTAGGCTTATATCGATAGTAGTTCGATGGTCATAATTTTCTGGCTGACCAGTGTATGTAACGCCCATTACTCGGTTGACTTTGTCCCTTCGCTGACGCAATCACAACCCTCTGCCTCTAGAAAGCACAAAATTGTAGCATGTAACATGGCGGTTTGTAGCATAACTACATCTGTACGTGAGAAACAGCGTGCAGTAATCGAGTTTCTAACCCTTTAAAACTTCATCCGGACTTCAGTATGACAATGTCGGACCACACACGTTGTGATATCTGCAACAATCCGACGCATTGAGTTCTCTGTCATAGATCTTCCTACATACTGTGCCGACTTAGCCCCAGCCTATTTTCATTTGTTCCCAAAACTTAAAGAACACCTTCGAGGACCCTCATTGATAGTGATGAAGCGGTGCGAGCAGGTAGGAGACTCTGGTTCCATCAACGAAGTCAGACATTCTACAGCGCCAGTTTCGACAAACTGGTTTCTTGTTGGGATAAATTTGTTCGTCGCCAGGGTGACTTCGTTGAGAAAGAAATATGTAGACATGAGGAATAAATGTGAGGCATTAATTTTCAGCACATCCTCGTCGTTTGGTGGAAATTGCTCAAAACCTTCAAGAATTGTGCGTCTCTGGTCTTCTCTGTGTTTAGGGCTTAAATATCAGAGAAAGTCTCAGCAACCAGCGTGGCAAACATAAAAAAGCTATGAATCTTACCCTCGTAGGACGTTTCCTATTAGGCTCACATGAGGTGCGCATTGTTACAGCGTCCCTGCTACGAATATCACGAAGACCCAAAAAAATACAGAACTCAGCGGTGAAGAGTGCTCAGTTCCCACATTGCAGGTTCCGTTCCAGCTGTTGTCTTTCTTGCCTGCATCACGCACCACGGTACTGGTCCGTTTTTACTGTTGTGTTTAACGGCCACCTGGAGCGAACGCTGACCAGTTTGGGGACAGGTGCGCACTAGAGATGGGCAAACTCGTTCATCCTTAGGAACTAAAGTGCGTGTCATTTATGTTGGCGGCCGAGTTTAGGTTCGTTCTGGGCATCTGACGTCACAAAACACAGTCAGCCAATGAATAGAGAACGGCGTTGCCACATCTCGACTGAAGTGTAGAGCATGGACGAGTGTCTTCAGTTTTAGAAACGTTCAGTCATAAATAAAGTAATAGAACCAAAGCAATGTCTTGATAGCAGACATTCTTTTATAGAAAGTTTGGAAAAAGCATTCTTTATACCAATTGCTTCATATTCTATTAAT
Organism: Schistocerca americana; assembly: GCF_021461395.2. Lineage (NCBI taxonomy): Eukaryota > Metazoa > Arthropoda > Insecta > Orthoptera > Acrididae > Schistocerca > Schistocerca americana. The sequence goes on from NC_060127.1 coordinate 45,895,912, forward strand.
TAATTAAACCAAACAAGCAATAAGACTCCTAATTCAGGCGATAGCAAGGAAAGGTGTTTGTATCACTCTCACGAACCGCTTTTTCGCAATAAATAACAGCGGTAGTTGTTTATTTCCTATTGCACTTCGACGAAGCGTGAGTAATTCATAGTCATACCAACAGTGTTCGTCAGTATTTTTCGTGATGTGTTATAGTCCTAATGTCGTTATGTAGTCAGACGCGATGCGTTAGCATAACAGTTGAGCTGTTGGGCTGCTACGCGAAAGGTTATGAGTTCAATCCTTGTGCAGTGCTTAATACTTTCATTATTTAAAAACAATATCGAAGTGCCTTATTTCACGAATTATATTCGTTTGAATACAATTTTTTGAAATTTCTAGTGCTTTGTCTCTTCATTAACCCTTTCGCTGCTGCAGACACATCCTCGCCGCATTCCGCGCTGTGCGCGATTTTATCATCACTGCACTGCTCGCCTGTGCAGACACAAGGTGTTCCCACTGCTTTGACACACTTATCATTCGATTTCACAAAAGCTATTTGGCCCAAAAATTTGATTTTTACACGTCTTCTTGACTGATACCTTCCCCCCATAAATGACTTAATTTTGTTTCGATGTTCAACGCAGTTATTATGCAGCATGAAATGTGGACAAGATACCTAAATTTCATATAAAATTTACTGTATAACAATAGCTCATTTAATAAGTACGACATAGGTGTTGTATGTAATATTGAGAAATATTCCGTCTTTCGCGACTGTAATAAAATTATTATTTACACCGGATGCGTTTGGCTTTATTTTAAAGCACTTCAATCAAGGAAAGGTATGGCACATACACAATGGTACTCATGTTCTCTTTCTTGCTTTTGTTCCACAGTCGCTGTTTTACCAATGGTACTGAAATATATTCCTCTTCTGCAACTGTAATAAGGGGCTTATTTAGACCAGACGTGTTTCCCTCTTTTGAAGCATCTTCAGTGGACAGTATTTTGTCTCCTCCATTGCCAAGTCACCTTTCTTAGTTTTGTGCTGCGGTAACACAATATTCAACGTTTGTGTTGGCAGATCAGCGTTTTAGCAAATAAATGATGTTTGTGTGTGCCACACATAAAAATTATATTTGACATAGCTCAGAGCACTTCACTGATAGACGGTATATTCAAGTCCTAATGTTTTTGTAAGTCCACAGTTTTGTTTAATGTATTTTGTCTACTTCCTTTTGATTGATTGAAGTGCTTTAAAATAAAGCCAAACGTGCTCAGTGTAAATAAAACTTTTGTTACAGTCGCGAAAGATGGAATATTTCTCAATATTACATACGACACCTATGTGGTACTTAATTGAGCTATTGTTATACAGTAAATTTTATATGAAATTTAGGTATCTTGTCCACATTTCATTCTCAACATTGTGGCAACTAAAATCGACCATACGGAAAGTATACTCTATGGACTTCTTTACCTCTGCAAACTCTTCAAAATTTCGTGCAATGGTTTACTATATTTAATGCTGCATAATAACTGTGTTGAACATCGAAACAAAATTAAGTCATTTATGGGGGGAAGGTATCAGTCAAGAAGATGTGTAAAAATCTAATTTTTGGGCCAAATACTTTTTGTGGAATCGATTGATAAGAGTGTCAAAGCAGTGCAGTGACAAAATCGCGCACAGCGCGGAATGCAGGGAGCACGTCTTTGTAGCAGCGAAAGAGTTAATGCGGCTTTACTTCATGAACTGCGCACTCCCCCCTAAACGTAAGCTTGCGAACTATGCTATACTATGGCGCTGCTTCTATTGGCGCGTGCGTCGTGTGCAACTGGCAACGTAGCAATCTCCCGCGTCTGGGGGAGAATGGGCGAGCCGCCAAGATAAAAGAATTGAACTATAGTTCACTGCTGATCGTTCTTTTTGGGAACCGTTCATTTTTACTCGTTCACCGTTCATTTGTGCTTGGTATATGGTTCTTATGAAAAACTGTAAACTAGGTGACTGAAGGATGGAGGGCACCAAGAAGGGGCACTTGCCTCCCCCCTGGAGTACAGAGTTTTTATTCATTACAGAATTCTTACACACTTTTAGAAGTAATTTCTGTGATTCTGCAGAACCTTTCGTTTAGCCAACCGTAGCCTTGTGTGGCTGATCGCAGGGAAATAATATAGCGTGGCGCACGGAAAACTGGCCCCGAGTACAGACTGCTCGCCAATTACGGACGATGTGTTGCCCGTTACGAGTAGATACAACAAACAGACAAACATGTAATAATTTGGCAGTGTAGAAATAACATGCTAATGCAAGCAACAGTTGTGAAACCATCGACGACGATGTGTAGAGTGCTGGAGAAGAGAACATGAAAATCTCACGTGACGCGCATGGGCTATAGTTCATGTAGTCTTGTAAACCTGTTGGTGGGTGTTTACCAACTTAATATACCATAAGTGTTTTGTATAAAATTCTTCGTTTCGACTTCCACTACATAGCTATGCTACGTTGTAAACAATAGTCGCTTACACCCTATATGTACTTCACGTTGTCTCTGACTTCGTAGGCGAAGTAGAGACTTTATGGAAGCATAAAATAAAATGTGATTTTCTCATACTTGCGTCACACGCTTAGTAAAAATTAGGTTTATATGTTGCATTATTAAAGTTAATGCAGCAATAATAATAATAATAATTAAGTTCGCAGTAATAAAGGTTTTGGTTTGAAAGCTCCTTCTGAACAAATGTTTTTGAGATAATACGTAAATACGATTTTATTGCAATCTGTGTCTTTTCAAATGGAGAGACACAAAAATTAAGAAATTATTGAAAGTTAGCTGCTAAATCAAGTCGATGAAACCAAAAAATATATGAATAACAAAAAAAACTTGCCTTGTTATAAGTATGTCTTCTGCTGTTCATCGACATAATGAAGTGAGCTGATATGCCCTTTTGTTACCTGAAAAGACGTACCTATTACATACAACGCCATTTTTGTGTAATTTACGTAACTATAAAATACTTTTTGATTACCGGTCGTGGACGCTGAATAGCCAGAACCAAGTGCAATAACAGTTTGGAACACATGTAAAACAGGCGAGCAGAACGAAACGAACAACTGGATACTGAACTAACTAGGAGCAGTCGGCAGTGGAACTGAGACAGGCGGTCATGCGAAGACGAGACTGAGACGAGCACGCGACCGTGGCTGAAACGAGAACTGCCGAAGTGACCGCTGTGACCAAAGTGAACTAGTGAACTATGAACCGATCATTCCTCGTTCCCGGGAACTAGAAGTAGACCGCCGCAACCGAAGTGAACTATGAACCGATCGTTCCTTGGAATTCGTTCCTCGGTCCTTTCGTTCATCTTGGTGAACCGCTCCTTTGCCCCCATTCGTTCGTGAACTACCCATCTCTAGTGCGCACTGTCTGTGCTGACAGATGGGCAGCGCTTCGTTCCGTTCCACTCGTTTTGGTGTACTATCATACCCAAAAAGTATCTGAACGATCTGAATTGCGTTTCTCCTCATCTGTATGCAGTCCACATAACACAGCTGGCTTTCAGGTCCTCTAATCCCTTCGCATTATAGTGTTTTGACTACATGAAATGGTTAGCACAAGAGATCATTAGAGATGATGATGATGATGATGTTTGGTTTGTGGGGCGCTCAACTGCACAGTCATCAGCGCTCGTACAAAGTCCCAATTTTTACACAGTCCAATCTAGCCACTGTCACGAATGATGATGATGATCATAATGATGATGATGATGATGAAATGTTGTGGACAACACAAACACCCAGTCCCTGGGAGATCATTAGAGAATATTGTTCTTTAAAATGTTCATTGCAGAAAAAAACAACACAACGATGTCGCAAATACTAGGAAACGCGTCGTTAGACAAGAGACAGTCTTTAATGTTGTAAACTCGATTTTATTACAGTAAGTGACATGTCAAAACCACTCTCACACTCATTAGATTTTGACAAAACTAATTTCGTCATATAAGTCATTTCAGTAATCTTGAGGCATAATTAAATATTTTTATGTACAAGACATTTTGAGACAATATCTGGCGTCCAAAAGTTCTCTAACAATTCGAAGTATGAAACTTCCTGGCAGATTAAAACTGTGTGCCGGACCGAGACTCGAACTCGGGACCTTTGCCTTTTGCGGACAAGTGCTCTACCAACTGAGCTTCCCAAGCACGACTCACGCCCCCTCCTCATAGCTTTACTTCTGCCAGTACCTCGTCTCCTACCTTCCAAACTTCACAGAAGCTCTCCTGCGAACCTAGCAGAACTAGCACTCCTGGAAGAAAGGATACTGCGGAGACATGGGTTAGCCACAGCCTGGGAGATGTTTCTAGAATGAAATTTTCACTCTGCAGCGGAGTGTGTGCTGATATGAAACTGCCTGGCAGATTAAAACTGTGTGCCGGAAGTACAGCACAAAAAGTGAAGCATTTTTGTTCCATAAAAGGTTTTCCCCACATCTGCGAAACGTCGTTTCTGATACGAGTGGTTTGTCATAAACTGTAAATTGAACTAACCAGTTAAAAGCGTCGCCATTAACAGCGGTTAGGAGTTTATGGAAACCTCAAAATTAACATCGTATCACTAGTAATTCCTCTGTACTCATGATTTAGCAATTATTTGTTCACATGTCTGAATTTAAACGACGTGACGAACGCTTTTGTTCTGGATTTGGATTGAAACAAAGCATCTATAGCCCTTGTAACTCAAGAAAGACAGTGTGCCTGACCCAGACTCGATGACATCATTCGTCAATGCTGATTAGGCATAAAGAGATGAAATTTCGCAGTTTTCACCACTATCAGTTAGCAAATCTTAACTTCAAACTTTTTGTGCTTTGCCTGGAATCCTGTCAAGATCCTTATCTCCATGTTGACCAACCACAAAAAACATTTAATACACACTACTGGCCATTAAAATTGTTATACCAAGAAGAAATGCAGATGATAAACGGGTATTCATTGGACTAATATATTATACTAGAACTGGCGTGTGATTACATTTTCACGCAATTTGGGTCCATAGATCCTGACATATCAGTACCCAGAACAACCACCTCTGGCCGTAATAACGGCCTTGATACGCCTGGGCATTGAGTCAAACAGAGCCTGGATGGCATTTACAGGTACAGCTGCCCATGCAGCTTCGACACGATACCACAGTTCATCAAGAGTAGTTCAAATGGTTCAAATGGCTCTGAGCACTATGGGACTCAACATCTTAGATCATAAGTCCCCTAGAACTTAGAACTACTTAAACCTAACTAACCTAAGGACATCACACACACCCATGCCCGAGGCAGGATTCGAACCTGCGACCGTAGCAGTCCCGCGGTTCCGGACTGCAGCGCCAGAACCGCTAGACCACCGCGGCCGGCTCAAGAGTAGTGACTGGCGTATTGTGACGAGCCAGTTGCTCGGCCACCATCGACCAGACGTTTTCAGGTGGTGAGAGATCTGGAGAATGTGCTGGCCAGGGCAGCAGTCGAACATTTTCTGTACCCAGAAAGGCCCGTACAGGACCTGCAACATGCCGTCGTGCATTATCCTGCTGAAATGTAGGGTTTCCCAGGGATCGAATGAAGAATAGAGCCACGGGTCGTAGCACATCTGAAATGTAACGTCCACTTTTCAAAGTGCCGTCAATGCGAACAAGAGGCGACCGAGACGTGTAACCAATGGCACCCCATACCATAACGCCGCGTGATATGCCACTATGGCGATGACGAATACACGCTTCCACTGTTCGTTCACCGCGATGTCGCCAAACACGGATGCGAGCATCCTGATGCTGTAAACAGAACCTGGATTCATCCGAAAAAATGACGTTTTGCCATTCGTGCACCCAGGTTCGACGTTGAGTACACCATCGCAGGCGCTCCTGTCTGTGATGCACCGCCAAGGGTAACTGCAGCCATGGTCTCCCAGCTGATAGTCCATGCTGCTGCAAACGTCGTCGAACGGTTCGTGCAGATGGTTGTTGTCTTGCAAACGTCCCCATCTGTTGACTCAGGGATCGAGACGTAGCTACACAAGCCATAACAGCCATGTGGATAAGATGCCTGTCATCTCGACTGGTAGTGATACGAGGCCGTTGGGATCCAGCACGGCGTTCCGTATTACCCTCCTGAACCCGCCGATTCCATATTCTGCTAACAGTCATTGGATCTCGACCTACGCGAGCAGCAATGTCAAAAATTGGTTCTGAGCACTATGGGACTTAACATCTGAGGTCATCAGTCCCCTAGAACTACTTAAACCTAACTAACCTAAGGACATCACACACATCCATGCCCGAGGCAGGATTCGAACCTGGACCGTAGCAGTCGCGCGGTTCTGGACTGAAGCGCAGCAATTTCGCGATACGGTAAACTGCAATCGCCTTCTTACACGAGGCATCACAGCAACGTCTCACCAGGCAACGCCGGTCAACTGCTGTTTGTGTATGAGAAATCGGTTAGCAACTTCCCTCATGTGAGCACGTTGTAGGTGTCGCCACCGGCGCCAACCTTGTTAACTAAGTAAAATCAGATGTCAGATATCGAATTGTTTCACCAGCAAAGAGACATTCGAGTTTCAATGAGGATGCAACTTTTATGCAGTCTGGGAATCGAACCCATCACCCACTACTGTTGTTTTCTGTCCACAAACTGTTTGCTGACCAGCAGTTAGATATGTGCATGTTTCACTAGAGATAAAGGCACCTATCGTTATTGTTGATGAAACTTGAAGAGACATGAAAAATGAAAATTATTTATCACTAGTCGTTCGGTGTATGTATGCTAGGGCTTGAAATGAAATGACGAATATTTTTGTGGTGCACTAGGATTCTAACATACATATGTGCCTTTGGATGGATACCTAGAGCAGTCTGCAACCTATATCGTTTTGTGTGGGTCAGGTAGCATGAAACAGGAGATACGAATTGGAATCTCAGTCCAGCATTAAATTTTGCGACATTTCAAGTTCAAATAAAAAAGAGCCTTGTGACCTGAGCCCCATTGGCTCATCAAATGAAATAAAATTTCTAGTCTAAGGAAGCTCACTAGCATCATATTTTCTGTTTGCCATGACTTCCGTCTCTGTTATGGGCCAACCTAAACAGACTCTGTCGCAGTTGGTGGCGAAGGGATATGATGTTTATAATGCTGATTCTGAACTACAGTGCAGCCTGACGTTCTTCTCTTGGCTTTACTAGACGTGATGGTCATCTCTTCATACTTAGTTAAACTACATTATGGAAGTGGGAATCAGACCAATAACTAGCAACTAATAAATTAGGGTCAGTCCACGAGGCCGCTGAAGCCTACATTTGCTACATTCATGATAGTGTCATAATGCATGATCCGCTTTGTTTACAAACTAGATACAGTGAAAAAATTCAGTTCTCTATTAACTGGTTAGTCATCAGCAGACTTCTGCCACAGAGATTACGCTAGTGTAACGGCGTTGGAGCCACTACTAGGTAGTGTCTGCATAGCCTCACGTGGTGATTCGAGCTCTGGTGGGCTGAGCGGCTGCCGCCGGCTGTCCTGTATTACTGCAGCAGAGGGCGCTCGTGGCATGGAGCCACAGGAGTTGTGGCTCAGCGGACACGCACCACTGGGTCCGCCAGATTCCACGTGACCACTATCAGCATCAGACAGAAACTTGACATTCCATTACCAACCACAATATACTGTCGGGTGGTATCAGTATGTGATACCACACTGTTGACTAATCACTCAACCTCCAACTACTTTTACAGTATGATTTACGACAATTTGGAATGTAAAGTGGCTCATTGTCATACAACAAATTTTTCATTGTGCTTTTTTTTATATCAATCTTGGGCGTAGCTATCGAATTTCTCGGCTTTACTCTTCGTGGAGGCAGTCATTTGAACCCTCTAACATCCTGTCAAAAACCAACTTTTCACAAAGGCGCCAGGCTTCTCTCCATTCGGCCTTGGGGTCTAAGAAATTTGCATGATTCCTATCCAACGAGCAATTCACATCTCCATCGAATACGAGTTCATAGATAACATCACTTACCTCCAGGGGCTGTCTTGCACTTTATAATGCACTTGTTTTTCCGACACTCCTCGTTTGTGATTCGGAGGTGTTTCCAACTTACTTCACTTTTTCTGCTGTTCTGTAGTCCAGAGTTTTCACATGTGATTGCCCAATGAGTTATAGTCACATATTGCCCTGTTACGATCGGTTCCTGTTCATCAAACAGTTGCACAGTCCCGAATGTATCCATGGCGCAAAATTTGTCATGGCTATCGTGACGGGTTGCACTACTGTAGTGAGGGCCACACCACTCTCCATCTGTATTCAGCGCCGCTGGTGTGTCTCTCCCGCACTCCTCCAGGCTATCGATGTCCCCATTCTTACCAAAGTCGCTGGAAGACCCTGCAGCCACTGACTGGCCAGAGCAGTTTGCACACCTCTCCTCCCACCCTCTACCCCCCCCCTCCCCTCCCCAGGCAGCTCCTCTGTCTAACCAATATCCCCCCAGATCAACTGTGAAGTCTGCTTCTGGCACTCCATTTATACCTTCACTTGAAAGTTGTTGGGCAGTCTTTTAAATAAAATGGGGACCTCGGGCCACATTATATCTGGCCAATCCTGCACCGAGAAACTGTATAGTTTCCCAGGCCATGTGAAATATTGCGATCTTCACATTCAACATTGTCGTAAAAATGTCTGCTACTCTGTTGCCTGTTGTATGTTTTTGGTGCACTGCTCTCACCACACATAAGATACTATGGGGTTAGGCCATCCCACACGTGCTGCTGCATATTCCACTGACCGCCATAAAGTCTATGCAAGCGTTTGACTCATTTGAGGAGCCCCACGTAATCACTATAATTAGCATTGCAACCAGTTCTCTTCAAATACAGAACGGTAATACGTGTTCTATACCCACGGCAAACACTTCTGTAGCCATGCCCTTGTCAAGATAGTTAAATCCTTGCCACCAGCTATCACAGCGTCCTTTCATTGTGCTGCAGTCTGGTTGAGAGTTATTCCTGCTCCAAAAGTCTATGAGAAATTCTCGCAAAATTTCAGCAAACTCAAATTCTTTAAAAATATTATCTGTGAACTCACTTAAATTATTATTATCTGAAGCTGCATCATTTGCCCATCTAACGGCGTCACTCCTGAAATGACCTGCTACAGAAGGAATATGTTCTTGGGCATGCCAGAATGCTGGCAACACGTCCAAAAATTCCTAATGAATAGTTCTGGATGCACACTTGCAAACGGATCGAAACAACGAATGAATAAATGTCGCTTCCACTAAATTAACACGTGAAAGCTGTAACACTGTCCATGATCACTTAGACATATGCTGGTCGATGATTCAAGAAAAGTCTTAATCGCATTTATTATTGTTGTAATACCGCCAACCGGTTTGAAGCCGACATAGGGGTCATCTTCTGGGCGTTTACACCATTGGTCAACTGCTGATGGTGTCACTCCTGTCTACATAACGGCAGGTAACTACGTCGGGTTGAAACCAGTTGGCGGTATTATAACAATAATAAATGCGATTAAGACTGTTCTTGGATTATTGATTAATCATACTAATCGCTGCTTCTCTCCACAACCATGTTGATATCCTGGTCGGTTTTGACCAGTTTCACATCAACTACTCTGTTACATTGCCGGAAAAAAATTAGTACACATGGAAAGACGACGTCGATTTTTATACGATGATGGAATATGCCACCTGGAGGATAGTAGATCTGCTGGTAATAGCTTAAACTTCGTCCGCCAACAGATACCGTTGTGGCATAGCTAGGAGAGTGCCATCTGTGTGTACCCTTTAATAGGGAATGCTGACATCCAGAAGGCTCAGTGTGGCGCAAACGTGTGACGCAAGCAGACAACCAAGCCAAGGAGACGCACTCAGTCGAAATGAGCCAGTCTGAAAGAGGTCGTAACGTGGCCTGCTGAGTGTCAGGACGATCCTTTCGGAGAATTGCCACACAAGTTGGACGTGGCGCGTCAGTTGTCCAGCGATGCTGCTATCAAAGTCACGTGAACGTTCTCACACCCGTAGACGAGGTTCTCGATATACATACAGCACTGATGCCTGACAGGATCGTCATATTGTAAGGGCAGCACTGGAAGATCATACAGCTACCACAGCACGGATAAGAGGACTTGTGAACCCAGACGTATCGACACGAAATGTTGCGAACCGGTTATTAGCAGTGGGACAGTGGGCACTCACATCTCTAGCCGTCTTCTGCTGACACCATAGCATCGACGTGCACGGCTAAACTGGTCCTGTCAGAGGATTACTTGGAAGACGGAGTGGAGCGCCGTGGTCTTCAGTGATGAAACTAGATTCTGCCTGCACGCAAGTGACGGTTGTTTGCGCTTACGACATAGATCTGGTGAGAGCTGTTTCAAAGAGTGCATTCGTCCAAGACACAATGGCCCTGCCCCAGCCATTATGGGATGAGGTGCGATAAGCTACAACTCTCGTTCACCTTTGGCGTTTCTAGAGAGGACGCTAACCAGCGCTCAGTACGTGCAGAATGTCACCTTAGCAGTTTCTTTACCGTTCTTATTACAGGAAGGTGATGTTCTGTTCCAACAGGATAATGCTCGCCCACACACTATCCTTGAAAACTCAACGCGCTGTGCAAGACACGCAGCAAGTTACCTGGCCAGCACGATTCCCAGATTTGTGTCCAATGGAGCAGGTGTGAGATGGGATTGGACGAGAAGTGACTCGTCAACCAACATCTCATACAGAACATCGTGAACAGGTCGAGGATTCGTGGAATAACGTATCCCAGGAGAATATTCGCTATGTGTTTTATCGACTGGTTTCCACCTGTGGAGGCTGCATCACATTCTAAAATGGGTGTTTCGGCAGGGGGCGATACCTGGCATCTCAGAACCGCTTGTGCTATTGATTTGTAAATGCAGTAATTTCATGTACTCCATATGTGATGTTGCAACAATATTTCTTGAGTGAATTGGAAACTTCTGCGAAGGTGTACTAATTTTTTTCCGGCAGTGTATATGCCAGCTTCTCTGTAACAAACGACTAGCTTGCTGTTCACTTAGCGTCCAGCCTGCAACTCATCTCGCTTACATGTTCCTTAAAATCACTGCTATGATCACGCATTATCTTCTAAGTCAGAGTACCTAACTCTTGGACCACTGCATGCTAATGTTCTGAATATTTTTGCTCAAGTTCCTGAATGAAAGTGTAATAGTTGTCTTCCAGTAAATAAGGCATCGTCCTTTCTTTTTCCTTAGCTTTTTCTTTTTCGAATTGTTGTACACCTCCCAAAGATCTAAATCTGCTTTTGAAACAATCTTAAGCTTTGGATCAACCTTCTGCTCCAATTGTACTCAGTATTGGGCAAGCTGTTGTTGTCTTGCTTTACATCGATTTAAACTTCCTTATTTCCGTTTACACAAAAGAATTAACCTTATATTTTCTGTTTGGTAACTGAAATACACTTTACTTATTGCCTTATGCTCATTGGAGTTCACTTTACTTATTTCTGTTGTTAATTCTGTCTTGAGATTTAAGTTAATGACAGTAGTAAAACTTTTTCTCGTCCGACTTCAAATCTGGAGTCCACTGTTCCATCATTTCAGCTGTCGTTTCTTGAGTGTCATCATTGCCTGCAGGCACTAAATCGTTCGTATTGATTTCCAGTAGTTCAACGATACACAGCTTGGAGACGCTAACCCCATTTCCTCGTCATACGACATCTGTATCCAGTGAGAGAGAGTGTCAAAAGCTGGCCAGGTTAAGGTGTTCCTAATTTTTAAGCTCAGTAGCAACAGACAGAAACGCATAGAAATGAGTGATTACAATCTGCTACTATTTAAACATAACATCGAATAGTTTAATTATCTTAGGATGAAATTAAGTACTTTAAGCAAATCAATTTTCACACTGTGGCAAAAATGGTCACTGTGTCTGATATGACCGGGCAAAGGGACAACTAAGTTGAAAGCTCAAAAATAAGGGATGAGGGAAAATGTTTTTGCAAAAAACCAAATACAGTCTACTGTAAAACATGATTCGAATTTATTTACACTTTTCAGTAGTAAAAGTCAAATGCGTGTACATTTCGTGGACACAGGAAGAGAAAAATAATATTGGGACTAAATCCACTGTTCCTCTGGCCTTGAATTTAGAAACTTTACTTCAAAGAACATGTACTCTCTAATCCTTATCGGCAAATGGAGTTCTCCCATAGTTGGGTTTCCTGCTCTTCGCACTCTTCTTTTTACTGCCTTCCTCCTATTCGACTGCTTTCCATTTTTAATTTCTTTTTTTTTCTCCTCTTTCTTAATCTGACGCGACTAGCTCACTGTAATGAGGACTTACTGTTAGATCGCCCTTCTTTCGACCGCTGCTGTTACGTTTTCGCCCTAAATTAATTGTCCGGAAGCCACCGCCGAGATGGGTACTTTGCCCGCACTGACGCCATTACAAAAAAGCTGTACAGCCTGTAACAGCATTACAGAAATTTCAATAATTTAAGTAGGATTATGGAGGCAACAATGACACCTCCAATACAATTTCATTAAAAAGATGTAAGTGACTTTCCCTCTCCACTTACCTTACGGCAGGATAATAAATCCACAATTATTATTATAACTCTGAGCAGCAGCACAGCAAACAGGTCAGACTTCGTGGGGCACCTGGGCCCAATGCGGTGAATAATTTAAAGCGTTTCCCACGCAAGGCCAGAGCCATACAGCTTCCAGGACCCCAGCGACCACCGTGGTCACTTTGCCCGACTCTCCCTTACGCGTGATAACAGACACCATTTGTACCGCTGAGTTACATCTTCATTCTGTTCGTGTCAGTTACGCCTCCTATTTCACTCAGTGGAGTGGAATCTACTGGGTTACTATCAGTATAGGCCATTCTGTTCTTCTAAAGCTCCTAGCGTGCCCAGCAGCTGATACAGAATGTGAGAGTTGGGCTTTTCAAGTGTCCAGCATCACATCACCTGCTACCACACCAGCTGCACTACCCCAGCACCACCACATCCACTGTATACCAGCTCGGACCATGCATGACCACCTGGATACGACCACAGCAAGTGATATTGTTGGTGCTAGCTAAAGTGTGCACTCCAAATTTTACTCATTCTCCCTGTCACGAGCAGGATACATGATGCTGGTTAGTGTTGTGCCTACAAACTCAGAAGTTAGTCTTGGAGCATATTGTACACACTGCATACTCGATTATTATTAGGTTGGTGCAAGTAGCGTTTTTTTTATCGATTGATTGTAATTTTTTAATTGCAGTTCACCGTTGCTGTTAGAGTTTGCTTGTTGGCATTGGTAGACAGTGAGTGGCGTTGTGGACGCTAGAAAATGGAGTGCCAAGTGGAGGAATCGGAACATTTGCGACATATTTTTCTGGTTGAGTTCAGTAGAGTGGTGACAGCAGCTGAGACAGCCAGAAACATTTGCGCCATTTGTAGGGTAATGCCAGCGGAAAGGGCACGACAAGGAAATGGTTTTCTCGTTTTAAGGAGGGTTGTTTTGACATTAATGACTCTCTACGTTCAGGAAGACACTCGGGGTTTGATAAAGGTATTTTAAATGCACTAAGCCACGTCAGTGTCTTTAAAACTGGCACATCTGATGAAGTGATCATCTCACCATCGTCTGACATTTGCATGCAATGGGAAAGATTCATCTGCTTGCTTGTCATCAATTGGCTCGTCAACAACACCGACGATCCCTATCCTGTATCATTACTGGTGACGAGAAATGGTGTCTCTATATTAACATAAGAAAGGAATGGTTTGTGTCCAAAGCTCCCCATGCATAGACCTGCGCGCGTTCACAAAAAAGATGTTACACATATAGTGAAACACCAAGGGTGTATAAAAATGAAATGCGTGTATGGCATTGTTGGCCGAGAGGCCCCGTCTGTGGAAGTTCGACCACAGAGTACAAGTCTTATCTCAGTCGATGCCACATTTGGCGACGTGCGCGCCAGTGATGAGGATGAAATGATGATCAGGACGACACAACACTCAGTCCACGAGTGGAGAAAATCTACAACTCGGCCGGGGATCAAGCCCGGGCCCACTGTGTGGGAGGCAAACACGTTACCATTCAGCTAGCCAAGCGTAGACCAATGGTGTGAAATGCGTACTACAAATTGCTTCCCCGAGCCGCAACTACCACTGCTGACATCTGTTGTCAACAACTGATATATCTTGCAGACGCAATCCAAGAATGACGACCAGGAAGACAGTGGGGAGTGATGCTACTCCATGATAACGCCAGTAGTTAGATTCTGTAGGTTCTGGACCACTAGACCAATCTTATGAAAAATAAAAAACTACTCATTAACACTCGCAATTTTTTATTTTCCATAAGATTGATCTAATGATCCAGAACCTACAAAATCTAACTACTATCCCTTTTACCTAATAATAATATAATATAATAATATAATTATAACTATAATAAAAAATCATTTATCTTGCATACATTTCCCATAGGTGAATGTAATGTAAATAAATAAATTACCTAATTAACTATTATTTTTTTAAAAAAGCATTTCTCAGATCATTTTCTTAATCCCAAAAATTATTCTATTTTCGACTTTTGTGAAAAACGTTTTTTTTTAATTATTTTCAAAACAATTTCTAAAAAAGCATTTTTATATCTTTTCTTAGCCCCAAGAAATGTCCTATTTTTGACTTTTGTGCAAAACATGTTTTTTAAAAATTATATTAATGAATAAGTATTTATAATTATTTACTTTCCGCTTTAGCAGCCATAATATTATTATGAGCTGTTGTTTGTAAATGTTTTTTGAAGGAAGATTTATTTACAGTTATGCCACATTTACAAGTAATTTTAATTTTATTAGTTCCTTACAGCATTCTTTACATACATATTTATATCCACCTGTTTGATATTTATCTTTATAAAATTCGTCAATACTTATTTTAATCATACATTCACTACACTGTCATAATTGTGGCTTGGCACAGCCTAAAGACTGTTTTAGCTGTCACTTAGTGTTGTTCATTTAACGAATATAAATTTTTTTCACTATCTGAAAATTGCAAAACATCCAACACAGTGTCCTACACATTTTCTGTGTTTCGGACGTCTTTGACCCTATGTACACAGTACTACATGAAGACTAAGTTCTGAATTAACAGAACTGCTTCTTTTATTCGGGCTGGTTTTAGGTACATAGGGAAGTGGCTAAATAGCAAGCACTTTCCACACAAATACGTTATAATGACCTTTGATATGCGCACTCTCATTGGTCAACGATTGTGTGAAGTTTGGCTGAAGTAATGCAGCTTGAAGAATGAATATATAGTTGGAGTTCTACTAACAAAGTATCTTCTAAAAATCAACTTCCTTATCAATTTATTTAAGGCTCAAATTCATTATTTTCTTAACATTATTCCATTTTAAAATTGGAGAACAAGCCTCAAAAATTGATTAATGAGATTTGAACAACAAACATAGAAACAAAAAATAGAGAAAATTACATCTAAAGTGAAGTATGTTCCCAAGTTATTTCCAAACAAACATACACCAGTGCCATCTGTTGACAGAAGTTGGAATCTAGTTAGTTCAAACTAATTTTCACAGATGTCTCTACAGCTCTCAAAATACACCTTGAAACATATAAAATGCAACAAGTGGTTAGCTTGAAACATAGAAAATGCAACAAACCCAATTTTTTGTATTAAAATGCAACAAACTGAATTTTTTCTTCAAATATGCTCGTCCCATGTCCACAGTAGGCCATATATCGAATTTCATGAAAATAACTTAATAAACAAAAAAGTTAATTTTCATGACTCAGAACTTTTTGACTTTACATTAAGTGACGATTTCTCAGTCAAATATTAACTGATTTTAAAAATTCAAAGTGCTAACATAATCTACATAAAAAGAGCTATCTAGAAAAAATATAATAAAATACATCGGAAATCATTTAATAAGTAAGGTACTTAAATATTCAGTTTTTATTTTCTCTATCTTTCTTAAAATATTTCAGAAATGTATATAAGCATGAAATTAACAAATGGTTCAAATGGCTCTCAGCACTATGGGACTCAACATCTGAGGTCATCAGTCCCCTAGAACTTAGAACTATTTAAACCTAACTAACCTAAAGACATCACACACATCCATGCCGAGGCAGGATTCGAACCTGCAACCACAGCAGTCACGTGGCTCCAGACTGAAGTGCCTAGAACCGTACAGCCACTGCGGCCAGCTTAGAAGTTAACACTTTCACAAATTTTTTATGTTTCTCATTCATTTATATAGAAACAAATGTTAATAATTAAAAATTTTCAGTAAGTAATCTATGTTTTGCATCATATTTAAGATTCTTTTTACCATACATAATTACATAAGAAAGTGTTTCATTTGGAATTTTATTATTAAAAGTTGCTCAAAGTTTCATAGTAGTTTTCTGTGTAGCTACAACATTCTTTCTGCGTGTCATATTGATTACACAAATTGGATAATTATTTATAAAGCCAAATGAACTAATATCAATATCTGATTTTAGTAAAGTAATTCTTTTAAAATCAAGAAATTTATCATATGCTTTCTTAAAATTATTTGGCGGATTAATAATCCACATTTCTTGAGCAAAAACCTGATTTCTAACATTTTTTAAATAAATATTCTGTAGTTTAACATGATCAAATAATGACGAATCAACTAATTGATTGTTTTTACGATTTGTTTGAAATGTAACAAATACGAAGTATGGCATATCTAATTCTGTAGAGTTATAGTAATTTCTAATATCTAGTTCAAAACTGTTTTTGCCAGATAAACCAGTAACTTCTTTTGTTTGAAGTTCATAAAAAGAAATAGGAATTTTCAGATTTTTAAGAATAATCTCACATTGTTCAAGTTCATAATTTGGTTCATATTTAACAACTGGTACACGAATTTCCATAGATTCTACACTAATTTTACCTTCTTTAGGAAGAGTATCTTTTATTTCAATTCCACCATGTTTTTATCAGACCAACGAAGAATTACATCACCAGAAGATGAACTACATGTAAAAATTACAGTTAAATCTCCTTCCCACATAATTTCTTTATAATCTTTAAGAAATCCACCAAGTAATGATAATGGATAAAGTACTTCATTTCTTTTACTATTTATTTTTCCTGTATTAATTATATGTCCTTCTAAACTCATTTTGTCAGTAACAGATGAAGTTAGGTGAAGTAAAACAGATGAAGAAATAAAAGGATGTTCAATTCTAGATGAAATATTATTTTCTTTCTTTATCATTATAAAAGCAAACAGTTTTGTTACATCACTATCAATTAATGTTTGTTTGATTTTACATCATGAGTTGGATAATCTGTGCCATCATTTCCAATAATACTAAAATCCATGCATAATTGTGCATGATTTGGATGTTCCAACCATCACCAATATTTATTTCAATTTCTGTATCTTTGTTAGGAACATTAAAATTATTTTTAATTTTCTCATTAAATACAGGGCATGAATAGAATTGATAACTTCGAATTTTTTTATGATGCAGACTAAGATTGTTTTAGCAGTTACTTATTTATTAAGGAAAAATTTATTAGCTTCAGCAAAGCGGACTTTAATCTGTGACTAAGATATTTCTAAAACAACTGTTACAGTAGCACCATTAAAGTCAATTAAATTATCATTTTCATCAGTTATAGTAACTTCTAAATCTTGAATTGTATCAAAACTAGGAACATTTACAGGATATTTTAGTCCGTAAATTACAAGTCCACCAAATTCTGCATTATGGTTAAATGAAGCAATAATATTAGTTTCTTTATGACAATGATCATTATGTTTTACATACATTCCATCAGCAAGATTAAAATTTACATTTATTAATTCAAAAGCTATTATTTTAGGAATATCTTTAGCTACAGATTTTTCATTAGGTAAAACAACTTGATTATTAAAACCAAGTAAACTCCCAATACTATCTTCTATATCCATATACAATTTTACATCACTTTCAATAACAATTCTGTTGAAAATTTTATCTGCTTTAATATGTATATTAGGTTTTTCGAATGTATAATTCTTTCTAAATTTTTTCTAGACTATATTGACCTACAGGAATTTCTGTTGTTTCACCATCACAATAAAGTTTATTATTGTTTGTTGTAATACTTGGTGTTAAAAAAGTTGAATAAATACCCAGTAGTGAAACATTTGTATAACTGTCATGTAGTGGAACAGTTAATCTTTTTCTAAGTATTGAAGATTTATTACTAAGTTGAAACAATCTACTCATTTACTACTGAAAAAAAATTATTCAATAAATGGATAAAACAGATTGGGAACCTAAAGTAAGAATTCCAGAAAATAAGTTAAAAAACAAACATGGTAAACTGTTACCAAAGTCTATTAGATGTGTGATAATTGGACCAACTGGTGGTGGAAAAACAACATTAATGATTGATAATTATATTTGGCTCCAGGATGGTTAAATTGGAATAAAATTAAATATTTATATATTTATTCAAAAAGTTTAGATCAGCCAAAGTACAAGAATTTATAATACAATGCAAAAAAATTGAAGATAAAGTTAATAAACATATTGTTAGTTTTATCGAAAATAATGTTGAAATTATTCCATTAGGTAAATGTAAAGAAAATTCAGTTGCTGTATTTGACGACTTTATTCTAGAAAATCAAGATATTGTAAGAGAATATTTTACTAGACGCAGACAGAAAGGTAGAGACTGTTTTTATTTAATTCAAACTTATTGGAAAATACCTAAACAGTTAGTTAGTCTAAATTTTTAACTATCTTAAGACAAGATGATACAAATTTACATCATATTTATCATGAATTTGTTGGTGGAGATTTAAAGTTTGGTAATTTTAAGGAAATGTGAAGTAAATTTGGAATGATGAGTGTAGATTTTTCACAATAGATATATCTAGAAAACTGAATGAAGGTAAGTTCAGAAATAAAATACAACATTTTATAGATCTTTAATTTTTTTCTATAATAGATGGACACTTTAAAAAATGATATAATATATCTATTAGACCATGATGATGGAGTTTTACCTATACATATAAATGAATTTAAAGAGGCTCTTGATTACTTATAAAAATATCAAAAATCACAAAAAGTAGAATCAATTTATGATCAACATTATACAAATTGTTCATGGTCTAACGATAATGCTACATGTGGATCAGACACGTGTGGTTGTTATTATTATGATAAATGTATAAAACAAATGCGTTACCTTATTAATTTTATAAACATAAACATTAAACATAAATGAAGAAAATAAAAGTAAACATAAACATAAATGTTATATGTTTAATATAAACGTTAAACATAAACATAAATATAAACATAACTAATGTTTTTTCTTCCTTAATAAATGTTCGCTAAGTATGATGAAAAAGTTGTTAAACAAGCTAAACGAAATAAAAAGAAAGCTGAAGTATTAAAAAAACAATTTAAGCTTTAGAAAAAGCAACCAAGGACAGAATGAAAAAAATATAAATAGGAAGATCAACCTGTTATTGATGCTATTGAAAAAGTAAAAAAAGATATTGAAGGATTAGGAGATAATGTTCTGAAAGCAACTGAAGAAAATAGAGAAGTTGAAAAACAAATGATTCCATACTGTCATCATATAGAAGATTTTGGATTGGTCTGATGATATTCCTGGAAAATATGATTCTACATTAAGTGAATCAGAAATTCAAGATGTATTAGAGAAATATCAAGAAGAAAAGGAAACAAGTAGACATCAAAATAAAATAAAAAGATAAATGAAACTAAATAGATAAATGTTAGTGAAAGAATGTTAAAGTACACTATTCATAGTGAAGATAAAGTTTTTGGTTTAAAACCTGTTGGCATGTTTCAATATGTTGGTAATTTTCCTGTTGAATTCAGTGGAGATAAATTAAAAATTGGTGAAAAAACGTATGAAGGTACAGATGGATTAATGAGACTTTTAACTGAAAATCAAATTACTATAGATGATATGAATGAAAAATTCGATGGTGTAGTTTCATCAAATTATGCAGATGTATTATATAATTCAGGTGCATTGTATTCTGCTGATAATCGAAATGAACCAACATCAAGTAAAGGTAATAAATATAAATACTTAATAAAAGAAACTGTTAATGATTATTATCCAAAAAGAAGAAATTCAACGACAGATTCTTCAGATTTTAGTTCTCCAGAACGAAAAGGTAAAGGTTTAATTACAACATATACAGATAAATGAATTGAAAATGTTTGGATGAATGATGTTAGTGAATTAATTGATAGATTAGCAGTTATTCATGTTGAAGAACTAGCTGGAAATAAGAATTATCATAATGAAAAAGTTAGTATTGCACAAATGTTAACAAATAAATTTAGTGATTTTACAATCGATAGTGCAAAAGGAATTCCATATTTTTTTAGATTTTTAAATAGTCTTCCACATACATTTTGGGAAAGTGATAAATATGGAAAAGGATTAGTAAATAATTTAATTAACAAATTGCCATTTGAAATGCATGTTCCTGGTTATATCCATTGTGGTCCAGGTACAAAATTAAAAGAAAGTTTAGCTAAAGGTGATAAAGGTATAAATCAATTAGATGAATATTGTAAAACACATGATACTGTTTATAGAGATAATAAAGATTTAGAAAAAAGACATATAGCTGATAAAGAACTTCAATTAGCTGCAAAAGAAAGAATGTATGCAAGTGATGCTTCATTTGGTGAAAAAGTTGCAACAGCAGTTAGAGGAATAATGTGTGTAAAACGAAAATTAGGTATAGGAATTAATGTTGATGAAAATGGTTTGGATTAAAAATTTTTTAATTTATATAAGAAACCTTTATTAAATATTTGACTATATAAATGAATAACTTAACAATTGATTAGACTTTGCTACCTAGTGGCAAAACAAAACCAAAGTCAATTAAATTAAAGTTAAATAACGAACAATTAAATGCAATTGAACCATTTTTAACAGAGGTTCAAAAAAGGGAAAAAGGAAAGAAAGTTGGTGGTAATTTACTTATTACATTATTTATTCCAGTTGTTAAAAATTATTGAATATTTAACAAAAAAGAAAGATGGTAAAGGACTAACACAACATGAAGGCGGAATTTTACCATTATTATTAGCTGCATTACCATATGTAGCAGCAATTGGTTCCTTAGCTAGTGGATCTGCAGCAATTGCAAATGTAGTTATAAACAACAAGAAAGGTGATAAAGAATTAGAAGACCAAATAAGACATAACTTACAAATGGAAGAGAAAGCAGGAACTGGAATAAAGAAAACAAAAGACATTTTGAAGAAGTAATTAATAAATATCCTAATGCATTAAGTAACTTTGATACAGAAAAACTTACAAAACAATTAAAAATTGAACATTTTCGTATGTATGATTGACGAATTACCAAATAACCCATTTAAAATAGAATGTGAAATAGTAAATTTAGATACATCTGATAATCCTGGTACACATTGAATTTGTTATTATAAAAATAAAAAAGTCGTTTTAGATCCATTTGGTGGTAGTATACCAAAATAATTAGTTAATTAGTCAGGAAAAGATGAATTATATTACAATACAGAAGAATACAAAATGTTGATGAAGTAATATGTGATCATTATTGTCTTTTTGTTTTAAAATTGCTTTTTGAAAATTATATTATTAATGATATTTTAGGTTTAATAAATGGACATTTTTGTAAATAATTCATTTAAACAAAGTGAACATGTAGTTAATACATCTACATTCGACCTAGAAAAAACTGGAAATATGATTAAACAATTTGATGCAAAGATAACTAATGCAATTAAACAATTTCAAAAAGAATTTAATACTATCTTTAAAATAAGTAAAGGGTATATTGGCTTTAAGGGTAGAAGACTTGCTAATGTAAATGATCCAATTGATGCAAAAGATGCAGTTAACAAACAATACTTAGAAAAAGATAATGTTACAAAACCAAAACACAGAAGCATTCTAACACAATTTAATAAATATGTTACCAATACACAGTTAAATGAAAAAATTAATCAGATTCATCGAGATAACTACAACACTTTCAAGACTTTGTGTACAAAAAAGGAAGTAGAAAAAGCTTTTTCAGATTATTTCACAAAAACAGATTTAAGTCCATACCTAGAACAGTTAAGTAATCTTAAAGAAAAAGTATATGATAAACAAATAATTGAATTTATTTTATGACAGGTAGTGAACAAAAAATGTACCATTTTGAATATGATTTAATACTTAAAAGAATTATTATTGTTGGCCAATATAAAAATAGAGATTAAGAACTTCGATGATTTTGATATAACAGTCAGTGTAGCTGATAAGCTATATAAAATAAATAATAATATCCAATCAATAATGGTACATACATCTAATTTTATAACTGTAATATTGAAAGATTCTGTTAAAACTGTTCCTGTAGATATAAATACAATTGTATGTGGTGAAATAATTTAAATTTAATAAATTTTTATCTATATAAATGGAAAATCATACTTCACATGATTATCATATTTATTGTGTAAATTGTAAGAAGTTTACTGATACAAATAATCCACATAGAGTGACAAACTAAAAATGAAAGACAAAGAATTGAAGATATTTGTACAGATTGTAAATCTAAAAAGAGTAAATTTGTTAAAAATTTTTGTAGAGGAACAATGTTCTAAGACTGATGAAGCAGCCAATGGTGAAGGTTTAAATAATAATGTTCGTGAAAATATAATTAATGAATTATATAAAGCAATGAGAAACAATTTTAAAAGAAGAAATGTTGTTTCTTTTAGTATAGATGGTTTATGGGAAACTTATTTAGTTGAAATGGATTCAGGTAATTTAAAAGGTATTTCTAAAATAAATAAAGGATATAAGTATTTATTGACTAATATTAATGTCTTTTCGAAATTTGCTTGCGCTCTTCCTAATAAAGATAAAACAGCGAAGAATATAGTTGATGCTTATCAATAAAATTTTATAGATAGACCACCAAATAATTTCCAAACAGATAATGGTAAAAAATTCTATAAAAAAGAATTTAAACAATTAATGGAGAAATATAACATTAATCATTATTCTGCTTTTTCAGAATTAAAAGCATCTGTTGTTTAACGTTTTAACAGAAAACTTAAAGAAAAGATGTGGAAGAAATTCTCTTCACACGAAAATTATAAATGGATAAACTTAATGAAAGATCTAATTGATGAATATAATAACATAAAACATTCTACAATAAAAATGAAGCCAATAGAAGTAACTGTAAAATTTAAAAATAGGTAACATTATATCTAGTGAAAAAGCTAGTCATTTTAAAAAAGCGATAAAGTAAGAATTAGTAAACTTAAAGGTCATTTTGCAAAAGGATATACAGCTAATTGGTCAACATAAGTATTTGAAGTTGAAGCTGTTATTCATTCTAATCCAATCACATATAAATTAAAAGATATAATAGGAAATATTTCTAAACAAGAGCAACAGAAAATGAAATATCCAGATGTATACTAAGTTGAAAAAGTTTTAAAAAAGAAAGATAATAAAGTTTATGTTAAATGGTTAGGTTTCGATAATTCATATATTTGGGTAAATAAAGTTATTTTATAGTAGTTCAGTTTGATTAAGACTAATTATTCAATGAATCAATTGTTCTTGTGTATAGTTATTCAAAATATTGAAATAGTTCACATGACAGTCAATCCCTAAATTTTCTTTCATTCTTTGAAACTGATTTACTGAATTAGGATTGTAATACAACCTTAACATTTTTTCACAATTTGGATGTCTATCTTCGATTTTATATAGTTGTTTCTGTAAATGTTTTTGATGTGTTCTAATGACATAATAATTATATTCACATTCATCATCAAATAATTTTAAAAAGAATGAATGTTGGTCTTAAGTTTTCATTAATTGTTTAGGAACTAAATGTGCTAATAAATTATTTATTTCATCATTTCTTTTTCCTATTACTTACGAAGCCATATTAACTGTTTCTCTCAAATTCTGAATACGATCGCTCCCATTTTAATTCTATCATCTTTTAACGGAATTATTTTTGTGTTAGATTTATTCAATTCTTGTAGTTGTTGTATACAATTATCTTTGTGTTTTATTTGATATTTATAAGCATCAATCACCTCTTTTCTAATATTATATTCACCATGTTTTGTAATTGATGGTAAAACTTCATGAGTAACCCATCTTTTAAATAGTTAGATTCTTCTTTTTTTATTTTAAAATTAAAGAATAGAGGCCACCTTCATTGATAAATATAGTAGATTTTTCATTGCCTTTTAATATGTCTAAATTGGAAGGGTTTAAATGTACTAATAATTTTTTATCATCATCAATATGCTTAAAAGCTTTATGTGTTTGACTATATTCCAAAGTATAGCAATATCTTTAGCTTTAAGCCACAGATTGTTGTCTTCACCAATAATCATTAAAACGTGTTAGTTGTTGTATGTAAGCTTGTTGTTGATGATGTCTAAAATCTGCTCAATTTAAGAGAAATGTTTTTTATTAGGTTAGCAAAACATAAACATTATGTGAAATTAGTAGTTTGTATTTAAGATTAAATTCAATTTGAAAATTTAACTTTTTATAAATCTAATAAAAACTATTTCTTATAAATGCAGAACCTAAACGAAATGCAAACTAAACTAAAAGAAACTTATGTACTAATTGAGGTATGTGAAAAAGATATTTGTTTAAGTTATGAAAATAACAATTTGTTAAAACAAGATGCAATCATATTTTTCATAAAGAATGTATTGATGAATAGTTAAGGGAAACAGAAAATTGTCCACTTTGCAGAAATTTTTGAAAAATAAAGAACCAACATTAAAACATATATTAGCTTCACTCGATTCTTTACCATTAACTACAAGCTCATTTGATCCTTCACTTTATAGAAATCGTCAATTTAGAAATCAGGACTATGAAGCTGATGATGATTATGATGATGATTATTGGTGATGATAATTTTTAAAATAATTTATATGAATAATTTAAAATTAAAAAAAAAACTTTTTTCAATTCTAATAAATTTTTTCTATATAAATGGAGAAAGTTCAACAAGATTGTTCAGTGAAAACGAAATTTTGTAAATATTCTAAGTCAGAAAAATCAATTGATAATTTTACTTTACAAAAATACACGAAACATGGTTATAGAACTATATGTAGACCATGTTTAAATAAATATCATGTAGAAAATTACAATAAAAATCGAAATCCTTGTCTATGTGCAAAAAGTGTTGCTAAATATTATTTTAAAGAACATTTTGGACGAAATCCAAGTGAAGAACACACAAAAATGGAAAATAAAGAAAAATCTAAATTCACGATGCATAATGAAGAAGTTATAAGTGAAGAAAAAAAGAAATGTAAAATTTTCAATAAATTAAAGATTTAAATTGTTTTTATGTAAATCCATCACATAAAGATAAACATAATAATAAATGTAAGAAATGTACTTTAGAATATATTAAGCATAATAATTATCAATCCATCTATTAAATAATTATCATTTTTATTCAATAAAAATAATTTTTACAAAGCTACTGTATTTCTTTGTAATAAATAGAAGAGCAAACAAATTGATTCTTAAATTAAATAATAAACTACTTGTTTTAAAACTAATTGATTGTTAAATTAAATAATAAATAAATTATTTAAAAACTAATTTACTGTTAAACTAAATAATAAACTAACTTTCTTTTTGATTAATTATTTATTAAATAATGATCCTTATCTATGTATTAACTAATTATCATTTTATTTTAAAAAATATTTTTTACAAATCTAATTAATTTTTTTTTTTGTAAATAGAAAAGCAAAATGGAAAGTAACATTGCAGCTCTACTAGAACAACTTGCTAATCAAGTACAAAAATTTCCTGTTGTAAGACTTCGTGAATTTTTTAGAATAAATAATTGACGAGAATATTCAAGTTTACGTAAAGCTGATTTAATTAGATTTATTATTAGTAATCGTTCAATTATTATAGAAATAATACATCCGAAAATAATACAAATATTGTTCAAAATAATACATCTGAAAATGATACAAATAATGTTGCTGAAGTAAGTAAAAATCATATAACTGAAGTAAGTAATAATTATAAAAAGGTTGTCAATATTTATATACCTGAACACAGTTGTAAGACTGCGACAGCTGTCGCAGAAGAAATAAGTGATAATCAAACAAATATTATTAAAAATAATACAGCTGAACCTAGTGAAAATCTTTGGAAAAATTTACCATTGTATGATATTTATGATGTTTTTCTAACTAAAGAAGATAAACCATTAAAAGGAATATTTCCATTTTCTACAAATATATTTGTAAAATCAAAAGATAGAAAAACAATTAATGATTACTTAGTTGAAAAGACATTTGGAAACAGATCAAAAACTAAAATTTAGAAAATAATATGGATATACATGATCCTAATAATTTCTTAAGTGCAGTAAAAACAAAAATTTTTAAGATTGTTAAAGACTATTTGAAAGTACATCATGATGTAAAGATAAATTTGAATTTATATTGTGAATATAAAATACAAACACGTGAAACAAATGGAACAGTTCAAGAATTTGGATAACAAACTCCAAACTATACTATTTTAACAAAATTAGATTTTAATAAAAAATTCAAATATGTAAAACAAATATTTTAGAGAATATATCTAATTTTGAAGCACAGGGATCTGGATGGTCATTAAATAGAATAATTGACTTACAATTAGCAATTAACAAATATGTTCCACTAAGGTGATCATCTTATGTTGAGTCACCAGATAAAATTAAAAATAAGAAAGCATGTGTTAATGTAAAAAATATTCATCAAAAGTGTTTCCTGTGGGCTATAAAATCAGCTTTGTTTCCTGTCGATGATCATTCTCATAGAATAACAAAATATAAAAAACTTGAAAATATTGAATTTCCTGTACCAGTTGACCATCTTCCAAAAATAGAAAAAATAACTAATTTATCTATTAATGTTCATTCATTTGATGACAAAGATGAAAATTACCAAGTGCATCCATTAAAAATAACAAAATCTAAAAAAGGAAAACGTAAATCTACTTTATTTTAAGACAGATAATAATTCACGTTAATGTTATATAAAAATTTATCTAGACTTTTATCAAGTCAAATTACTAAACATGAAATGGTAAAATTTATTTTTGATATATGTTTACTACATCTTAATAGTAAAGAAAAATGAGATGAACACACAAGAAATCGTTTAACTAATAAACCATTAACAGTTGAAATGCCTACTGAAGAAGAATATGTATATTTTCAAAATTATAAATTTACACAAAATGTTCCATTTGTCATTTATGCCTATTTTTAAAGTTTACTTTTACGGATCGATAATTGTAAACCAAATCCCGAAACACCATATACAATGAAATATCAAAAGTATGAACCTAGTGGATTTTGTTATTATATTAAATATATATATGAAAATTATAAAGATCCTGTGGTTTATAGAGGACCAAATTGTCATAAAAAATTTATAGAATCTATAAAACAAAATGTTGATGAAATTGGAAGAAATTATTTTGAAATTGAAGAAATGAAACCACTTACACTCGATGAATATAAAATGTTTAATAAATCTACAAATCAGTTAAAAAATAATAAAAAGTATGTTTCTCCAGAATTATTTAACTTAGTAATTAGAAAAGTTTTTTATCTATATGATTACATAGATTCTTGGAAAAACTTTGAAGAAACACAATTACCAACAAAAGATAAATTTAATAGTAAATTAAATGATTGTGACATAAATGATGAAGATTATAAACATGCAAAATTAGTTTGGGAAATATTCAATATTAAAAATCTTGGTGAATATCATGATTTATGTTAAAACTGGTGTATTATTGTTAAGTGATGTTATTGAAAATTTATGAAAAATATGTAAAAATACATATAATTTAGATCCATCTTGGTATTTTACAGCACCAGGTTAATCTTGGGATGCAATGTTAAAAACTGCTAATCAAAAACTTGATTTGTTATATGACTACAATATGCTTCTAATGGCTTGAAAAGGAATAATCAGTGGAATTCCACAATGTTGTAAAAGATATGTAAAAGCAAATAATAAATATTTAAAAGGTTATAATAATAAATAAATATCAAATTATATAATGTATCTAGTTGCAAATAATTTATACGATTATGCTATGAACCAATATTTACCATATGGGATGAACCAAATAATTTTAATTCTACAAAAATAAGTGAAATGTCAAACAATAGTCCAGATGGATATATATTTGAAGTAGATCTAGAATATCGAAAAGAATTACATGATGTACATAAAGATTTACTGCTAGCTCCTGAATCAAAACTTGTTCTAGGTACAAATGAAAGGAAATTAATAACTTCTTTAGATAAAAACACATAATTATGTAGTACATTATATAAATCTTAAACAATATTTGTCTTTAGGAATGAAACTTACAAAAATACATAAAGTGTTAAAATTTAAACAATCTAATTGGTTAAAGTTAAGAACAAAAGCCACAAATGATTTTGAAAAAGATTTCTATAGATTAATGAATAATTCTGTATTTGGTAAAACAATGAAAAATATAAGAAATAGACAGGATATTAAATTAGTTTCAGATAGTAAAGTATGTGATAAACTTGTAGCTAAACCAAACTTTAAACATAGAACTATATTGAACCGAAAATCTAGCTGCTATTCATATGAATAAAACTAAAATAATATTTAATAAACTTATTTATGTTGGATTAAGTATACTTGATTTATCTAAAGAATTGATGTACGATTTTCACTATAGAGTTATGAAACCTAAATATGGAGAAAATATTGAATTATGTTATCAAGATACAGATTGTTATATTTACAATATTAAAACCGAAGATTTCTATGAAGATGTGAAATCAATGATTGATTATTTTGATACAAGTGATTATCCAACAGATAATATATATAATATTCCACAGATAAACAAGAACATTGTTAGTAAAATGAAAGATGAATGTAATGGAAAAAAATTGGAAGAAGTTTGTGGATTAAGAGCTAAGATGTATGCTTATAAAGTTGGTGACAAAATAGAAAAGAAATCTATAGGAATTAAAAAATGTGTTGTTAAAAACAAAATAAGTTTAGTAGATTATAAAGATTGCTTGTTTAACAATATAGAACAATATAGAAAATTTAACTTATTTAAAAGTGAAAAACATGAAATATATACAATTTAAGTACACAAAAAAGCACTAAGTCCTCATGATAATAAAAGATATGTTTTAGAAAATTGAATAGATACATTACCATATGGTCATTACCCATTGTTGAAAGTCTAATAAATAATTATTATGTATAAATCTGATAAAATTTATTCTATATAAATGGAGACCATGATTAAGAAGCTTAATGATGTTAGTGTCTCGAAAGAGATTAAAAAAATAACTGAACGAGAGATTAATGTTTTACATAATGTTACTCACTGTGAATATTTAAATACTAGATATGAAGAAAAATATGTATTGCACATAGTAAGGATTTTAAAGTTATTTTACCAGATAGATATTACAAATTAATTGATCCTTGGGAACTTGATATTATTAAAAAAGGACAAATGAAACTGAAATATAAAGGAATCAAGAAACTTAAATATAGAAATAATGAATTTCATGATACAGAATTCATGATGTGAAATTTTTTAAAAATTATTTTTCTCATTAATTTTATTTTATTTAAATGGACAACACTAAGCGACAGCTAAAGCAGTCTTTAGGCTGTCCCAAGCCACAATTAAGACAGTGTAGTGAATGTATGACTAAAAAAGCATTGACGAATTTTATGAAGATAAATATCGAACAGGTGGATATAAATGTGTTTGTAAAGAATGCTGTAAGGAACGTAATGAAATTAAAATTACTTATAAATGTGGTAGAACTGTAAATAAATCTTCCTTCAAAAAACATTTACAAACATCAGCTCATAATAATCTTATAGCTGCTAAAGCGGAGTGTAAACAGTTAGATATACTTATTGTTTAATATAATTTTTAAAAAACATGTTTTCCACAGAAGTCAGAAATAGGACATTTTTGGTGCTGAGAAAAATATATAAAAAATGCTTTTTTAGAAATTGTTTTGAAAATAATTTTAAAAAACACGTTTTTCACAAAAGTCGAAAATGGATAATTTTTGGGATTAAGAAAATGATCTAATAATGCTTTTTTTAAATAATATTTAATTAGGCAATTAATTTATTTACATTACATTTACCTATGGGAAATGTAGGCAAAATAAATGATTTTTTATTATAGTTTTTATTATATTATTATTAGCTAAAAGGGACCACTAGACCAATGTTATAAAAAATAAAAAGTGACTCGTTAACACTCGAAATTTTTTATTTTCCATAAGATTGATCTAATGATCTAGTACCTACAAAATCTAACTACGAACGCCTCCCCGCATTTTCACAAAAAAACATTATACAGGAGGTATGTTGGGAAGTCACTCCACACCCACCTTATGTACACGATCTTGCGCCCTCAGCTTTTCACCTTTTTCTGTGCTCTATCGAACAACCGTCAAGGAGCTTCCATTCCGGATGAAAATGCGCTCCGAATATGGCTCGAAGATTTCTTCATCTCAAAACCACGTGATATCACAGTCGTGAAATTGAAAAGTCGCCCCAGCGTCGGCAGACTGTTGTAAATAGTGAAGGAGAATGTATTCTCATGTGTTATCTGTTATGTTTGTTAAATTTATGGAAAAATGCTACGAACTTCTGCAGGAACCTAATAATTATACCACATCATTTTATGCTGTTTCCCGCCAACGTCATGCAGCCTCCCCTCCTACTTCACATTAATTTGATTTGTAGCAATTTAGTGCCAATCGAAACGAAACACATGGGCTGGCAACAAAAGAACATAACTGATGTCTAAACCCTAACCAACAACCAACAATAAACAAAGTGCCTTTATCGGGCAGAAGAAGACTAAGAGTGGTGTGTGGCTCTGTTGAACAGCCGACCTACATGTTGGCTCTGCACCTTCAAAGTCCAGAAGCACATCCGCGATCAGCATCCTTCAGTTTTATGTTTGTACACTAGTTAAATCAGTTGCAAAATGTTACAAATGCTTTTATCCGAATTCACGGAGGTAACGCAACCGTAACTTCTTTCTCTCGCTCACTACTGATGCTCTACAAAACGTTACTCACACATGAATTTACACTGGTTAACAGCTGTAGCTATGCAGTGCTTTGCATCGTAGCTACCTGCCAAGGTCAACTTCAGATCATAACGCCAGAACTCAATAACCTGATGTTCTCCAAGACACAAAAAATAAACTAAATGCACTGACGCAACCAAGTGGTCACTAGCGACGATAAAATCACAACACTGAGGTAATGAACACTGTTGTAATCATAGCGTCACACTTATCAACATAAGTTGGAATAATGGAGTGCGGCCTGGCATTAGCCTTGTACAATATCTGCCATTGTCTAAGTCTGTGAATGTTCTCGCGAATCGAAGTGTAGTCTGTAAACGCCACTTCCTATGGCTTTACTAGATTAGGCGTTGTTGACTCCATAAGAGCAAAAACAAAACTTGTTATTGCAGATATGTAGCTCTCACCCTCCCTGCAAGTCAGGTCTCTCCCAACACTAGCTGCTGTCTCCACTAATAATAGCGCATCTGTCCCACAACTGGCTGGGCATCAGTGACTTCACACCATCTACTTTGAGAATTTTCAAAGCTTTTAGTATTCTAACTGCTGATTTGGCGACACTGTCTACTACCATCTAACCACACTGACGGAAAAAAATCGCAGCATCAAAACGTTGTTAATATATAGTAATGACATTTTGAGGAATACATTTGTTTAGGTAACACATTTCAGTGTGTAACATTGCAAGATCACAGGTTAATTTAAGGGCGAGATAAGCAATTGCAAATGTGAAGTGCTGGAACATGAGTAATCCGTGTAACCACCAGAATGTTGAATCCAAGCATGCAAAAGTGCACGCGTTGTATTTTATAGGTGTTGGGTGTTAGTTTGTGTGATGGAGTTCCATGCCTGTTGCATTTGGTCAGTCAGTGTAGGGACAATTAATGCTGTTTGTGGATGACGGAGTTGTTGTCCAATGGCCCATGGCCCGTATGTGGTCCATTGGAGACACATCTGGTGATCGAGCAGGCCAAGATAACATGTTGACACTCTGTAGAGCATGTCAGGCTACAACAGCGGTATGTGGACGAGCGTTATCATGTTGAAAAACACCCACTGGGATGCTCTTCATTAATGGCAGAGCAACAGGTCGAACCTCCAGACTGATGTGCAATTTTGCAGTCAGGGAGCGTGGGATAGTCACGAGAAAGCTTCTACTCTTTTGAGAAATCGCACCCTAGACCATAAATCGATGTGCTAACCTATTTGTAACACTTTGTTGTGTCACTGTGGTGCCACTGCTGCTCAAGTTGTTGCTGTAGATACAACACAATGCGCCAAAGCAACACGCCGAAGACCATGGTCTTCCCTCTCAGTAGTGCCAAAGGGCAGTCCACAGCCTGGTCTTCTTGTGACTGTACATCTTTGTGACCATCGCTGGCAGCAATTATGTACAGTGGCTGCATTCCTGCCAAATTTTTCTGCACTGCCGCGGGTGGAATATTCAGCATCTCATAGCTGTGTTACATGACGTTGTTCAAACTGAATGAGGTGCTGATAATGGCGTCTTTGTTGCTTTAAACGCATTCTTGACTAACATCAGTTACAGTGTGTATTTAAAGCAAACCTGATTTTCATCTTCATAGCAGAGCTACTAGCGCCACTCTTATGCGACTGGTGCGAAATTTGGATAGACATCATCTCTCAGATCTAGGAACACGCCTACCAACTTTCACTTGTGTCACACATCTCTTTCTTGGTGATGTGCTTATATTTCATCAATGCGTGACTTTAGTGTGCATTATTCTTCCTCTTTACTTCTGGTCTCCCTTGCCACAGGGTCAGCCCAAATGTGTGTCTGCCCCTGCAAAGTGTGCAGTACGTTTAGCTAGGCCACAGTATACCTCCGCTAGCCTTCGAAACTTCTCGTAAAGTGAGTCCCCATCACGCCAACGTGCGTTTTTGTGGGCACCACTGTCCTTCTCCACGACAATTGGAACCCACAGTCGCCACTAGATTTCGTAAATACAGATCATCAAACTAAATTAACTCTCTAATATCTCGTAATTCTTCCCTCAGATCACCATGTGGTTTTCACCAAATTCACTCTAATGCAATTTCACATACATCTACATATGAATCCACTTGGCTATTTGGTTCATTATTTTACTTTACTAATTTATTAACAATGAGTGCAACAAGTGTCCACAGTGGAATGACGTAACATTGCCACGTCTCAAACCATATTCTTAAACTACTTTTAAAATTTGTTTCCTTTTAGACAATTATATTCATAAAGACTCAGAGAATATCATTACCTTCAGATCTGAAAAATGCATTGTCGCTTCGATTAAGCGAGTAAAGTTTTTCAGCACTCCACGTGAGTCCTTCAAGTAGGCTTCCAGTAGTACTTATCGTCTCTGGGTCAGCAGCTGCACTATTCCGCCAAATATTCAGGCTGTTTCCTGCTTTTTGACTCAGTATTCAAAGAAGTCACCTTGGCTTGCATATTGAAAATAAGAAGAAAACTTTTAGAATCTTACTTCATGTGCTGAGATACATTCGCATTAATCTCCACTCGCTTATTACTGAAACGATAAAGAATAAGATGAAGTGGGAGATCTAAAGGTGAATGACCACTATGATTGTAAAGTAAAAGTATTACCTGATTGATGTGAACAGAGAGCTGCAGTACATTCCAGGATTCACACTTAATAATAATGGGTGTTGTGTTGTGTTGTCCTCATCATCATCATTTCATCCCCATCGACGCGAAAGTCGCTGAAGTGGCGTCAAAACAAAAGACTTGCACCCGGCGAACGGTCTGCCCGACGGGAGGCCCTGGTCACACGACATTTACATTACTGGTTAGGGCGTCTTGTCAAAGTAAAATGCAAATTACACAGTTGTACTATACCACTCAATGTCCTTAATTACACGCTGCAATGCAGATTTAGAGAAATGAAATTAACATACTGTGATTATGATTTGTAACGCTTTCTCCCCAAGAGTTCATCAACGTGGTGGCGTTACCTTCTCCTCGGGACATCAACAAAACCTTCGTGGGATCAACTGCTCAGATCAGCGGCTGGGGGCGGACAGCTGACGGTAAGTGTACCGGCTGACTTCACATTGAGACACCTGTCTAAATACGGCAGAGAATTAATTCTGGTTCTGTCGTTCGGAAGCTTTTGTGTTCTCTCTACGAGTGAGTTTTTTCACTGTGTAGATGAACTTGTTGGAAAGACTGACACTGCTGGGCTTTTCTCACTCGCTTGCATGACAAAATATAGCACGAAAACGCCACAAATTCAGTAATCGCCACCTTTATGTTAATGAAAACATTCGCATTTCGATCAGTAACGTTACACAGTGTTGAATGCACTAACGTTCACTGTCAGTTTACATGAGTGTATGTCATAAACAAAAACATCTCCCCTACAACACATCCCATCATATTTGACTCGTCATCTCCCTGAAAATATTGAAAGAAAAATGTCTACGACACACATCTGATTCCTCCGATAGTTTGACAATTATCTATACTTCCATCCGAAGCGTTGCTATTTCGGCTTATCATTCTACGAACCATTATTTTGGCCTCAAATCAGAGTGAAACACAATTTCACAGAGGACTGCTTTAAAAGTGGCAGATTTATTATTTTAGGATCACCGTTTACAGAAATACAACTGAGCCGAGTTCGGTGGACGAAAGCAATGGTGATCACCAGTCCAATACTGGTTCCATGGTGAAGCTTGATGGGTAGAGTGGAGGACATGGGAGGAGGTGATGTTAGTGCACTGTAGTAGATGGTTCAAGGGAGGTGGCAGGTGACCATGTGTATCGGCTGTGCAGAGAGAGAGAGAGGAATGGGTACAATCGATACTCAGGTACTTCTGCAGACGAATGGAAGATACAGGTTTGTGCATGGTTTACGGCAAAGAAGTAGAGGCGGCGTGTGAGAAAGGAAGCTATAAGCAGATGAAATTATTTCAAATTGCATGCCATTACACTTTTAACAGCTTTTTTAGGAACAAAGCAGACAAAGATGGCGTAACAATGTTTGTTCAGTTGTAGAGAAAGAAGATGGACAAGGTTGAGAAGTTTATCATTTGGGACGATTTTCATATGCAATGTCCAGCGTGTGTTGGGAGAGTAAGGTGCTTTCGTTTGTGTTTGTGGAAGCGCAGGACTAGGATCATTTTAAGTACCTCTGTAAAGACGGAAGTGTGGCTAATAGGTCAGTTGCAAGACGTTTCATTCAGATTTATTTTTTTTCTAAATTTAAGGAACAGGAGTATCTTGCAAGCCTTTCTTCGCTATTGGTGGAAATTATAGGATAGTGTTGTACAGAGTGACTATGACTTGTGAGAAGGAGTAGGTAGTTTTTTGATGTGAGTGCATATAAAACTCTTAATAAGATCCTGGGGCGCCTTTTCTGGAGAGAGTCACTTCAATTTCTTGTGCTGTAATTGGCATGTTTAATTCGGTTTGTAACACTGTGTGAAAGTATAGAAAATCGGATATACGGTATAGGATGGAACTATTGCTACACTAGCAGACATGGGGGCCATGCAGTGCTTGATGATCTGTTCACTGGTGACAGTAAGAATATCTTAAACTGATGAGCCAAATCAACTCAGATGTTTTATAATGGTTTATTGTTATGGAAGAAAGGATAATGTGATGGAGGAATTGTAACAGTGACAGTGGAAGACTTTCCAATAATTTGTTGAGTGTTTGGGTATTCTATTTTCAGTTTTGCACATGTCTGTCATCACCAGTCCCTATCCTTTTTTGCCTGAAGGAGTGTGAAGGTGCACCAGTCTTGACTGTGGAGAGAGGATTAGTTCAGTTGATGGTACTATCTGACAATGAGTATAACCCATGTATATTGATATAGGTCTATGAGATAATGGGCACAGTTATGGATTAGTCATATTGCTTCTACAATATGCGTTCTGCTGTGGTTTCCGATTTGGGTATAGGTGGAGTTGGTACAGGCGTAGTCTTCCATGAATTTGATAGAGGGTAATGTGATATAGGTTGTGTCTGTTCAGTGTGGGGTTGAGAGAAAGATATACATCTACACCATATGGTGCTTGCCAGACAGTACCCTGTACTAGTCGCGTGCTATTCTGTCCCACTCCTAACAGAGCAAGGAGAAAACGACTGTCTATATGCTTATGCAAATACAAATTGGTATAATATTGAACATAATTTTAATTTTCTTCATATGAAATGCAACTAGTTTTTCTTAACATACACTAGTATATTCATAAAGAGGTTTTGAAATATTTATTAACCATGTAGTGATTCATACATTAACTAGTAGAAATCTGTTTGAAAATCGTTAGTTGCTAATTTATCTATTCAAACCAATATATTTCTACAACCAATCATATTGTGCAAATGATAAGATTCTATGAATTTTCTTAAATTTTAATCTGAACTTTAACACTGTTTAAGATTTCTGTTATGTAAAACATATTTTTCTTTGTTATTTAAATTTGTTAATCATATATTTCCTCCTTCTGGGGTTAAAGGTAAACCTTTAAGAAAATCATGCAATTCTTTTGGATTTTCCAAATCCACTTCTAAAATATAACTATATTTATAATCAACTGGTTTCAGAATCAAAACAAATGGCTATCCCCAGCTGAAATTTTTAAATTGTAAAAATTGAGACATTGCTCAACGATAAAATTATTTGCATCTAAATATGCAATATAGTTTGACTGTTTTTGGCTCAAATTTACATATACTTGTTTTTTTGATTTTGCATATATTTTAATACTTTGAGAACTTCCATCTCGAATTCCTTTTTCAAGAAGTAAAATCATAGCATAATCATGTAATAAATCTAATTTAATTTTTGTCATTTTTAACATTGAATGTAAACTAGGTGCAGTAAAATACCTAGATTGATCATAATCATTAGATTAAATACATGTATCTCTAAAATTTTCGAAATGATCTACTACTATTGGAACATAGGATTTATTATAAAATTTTCTATACTATACCTAAATTTTTAACATGAAATTTTTCCATACTTTTATAACTCTTTTATGATCTTCATCAGGTATATTATCTTTATAAGTTTTGAATAAAAACATCCTTTTTAGGTAATTTATTTTACTGTTATTTTTCTTCAGGATCCATATATTCATAAGTGTAAACTCCTTCTTTAATTATTAAATTTAATTATTTACCTTCGAAATATTTTGCTGTTTCTCCAAATTGTTCTTCTATAAGATTAGAAGATAGTTAATTAATACTTGGAGCCATAAATTTAAATGTATCTAAAAATCTACAAAATTAATTCATCTTTACTAAAAGAAATATATTTTTATTTATGATCTGAGATTGCATCAACATCCTTATTATCAATTCCTAATTTTTCAGTAAACAAATGAACATTGTAATTTGTTAAATTATGATTATAAACTGAAGTATATTTAGGATTTTGATTATTAGATTGCAATCTTGAGGTGCAGCTCCAGGATATTTTCCTGTTAAATAGCAATGATCTTTCACTCTCTATCCACCAAAAGTAAATTCTTTTTCACAAATATGAAAAGCTTTGTGATTTATAAAATTTATTTTACCTTCATTAGTCATTTTCAGTGGGATATTTCGTTCATATATTCTAGCAGTTTCTATAGATTCTTCTTTTACTATTTTAATATATTAACAAATTACCATTATTATTTATTCCATAAGTTATTATTCTTGATTTGAAAGAAGGAACTTTCCTATTAATTCTTTTTGTGATTTGGAGAAAATCTTCATCATCCAGAAAATTAAATTGTTCATTTTTTCTGATAATTTTTTGTTTAATTTCTTAATATTTATCTACTAGTAGTTTATGAAGATAGTTCTTAAGATAATTATTATTCATTCTGATCTCAGAACAACAGAAAACATTGATTAATTGCTGTTTATTAATATCAGAATATTTTTTAAAATTTCGTTTTGCAGACTTTAAAAAGATCCCTTAATGATTTTTTACTTAAATTGATATCATTAATTTTACCTTCAGATTTTTTGTAAGATCAAATAATTTTGTTTTTTCCAAGTTTCGAATAATTTTTAATTTTTTCGTTATACAGATCTGGTGCTGTTATTTGAAAGATTTTCTATTCATTATCCTTATTACAATTATTATTGTGAAGAGGAGTTACAATAAGAACGATAACTTTTGTTTATTAAGTATAGAAGAATAGTTGTCTCCTGTTAATTTCTTTATTCATTTCTTTCTTATTAAAATAATCAGTAAATTCCAAGAGATCTTCTCTAGTTACATTTGTGTTGTGTACGTAGTTCTGCGTAGTCAGAGGGTACACAACTTTCCCACTAGAGCGCGCCCCACTAAGCACAACAGCGCAGGCGCAGGGCTCATCCATCTCCGCACTACGAAATGGCGCTGTCTTAGAGATGGACCAAATTCTGCTTCTGCTGATCCACGTATTAATATGTAACGCAGCCAATGAGATTGCTGCTAATATAGAACCTTTTCTCCTCGTGGATCACACTCATGCAGTGATACATGAACACGCGAGGTATTATTACGAGTGTACAGACCTCTGATTAGTCAGTCTGCGTTTGTCTGTACCAGTCTGTAGTTAAGTTTCAGTCTGCACCTAATAAGATTACCATATTCCTGTACATAGCCATAGATAAATGAATAGACACTTTGTCAAGTATCAGAGATATGTGAGAATATGATTAACGTACCAAGACCAAAGGAAATTCAGATTGTCAATTGTAAATAGCATCCAGAACCAAGTTAAGCTATTTTTATGAGTGTTATTATTTTAATAAATGTGTATGAAAATTAATCAAGTTCTGTTTAAAGTTGGTCACCGTCAATCTGCTACACTAAGCGTGCAAGTGGCATTTCTATCATCTGACATAACGGCAGAAGATAAACATGCCACGATAAGACCACGGGACATATTGCTGACACTCGCCTACTTCATTAGAGTGACAAGTCAAATAATCTGATGGTGTGTGTATCGAAGGTCTTACAGTATGCACACCACAATTTGCATAACCATTTAGTTTACATTAATTTTCTAAATCCTTATAATTCAATCCATACATTCCTTAACTATGATTTTCTAAGTTTTTAAATAACTCAACTGTGTTGTCCATTTTGTTTTAGTTTTGATTAATATGTACCTTTGAGATTTTAAGTTTGATGGTTCTTATTTATAAACAAGAAAATTTATTAATTTAAAATTTGTAAATGAGAGCATGAGAATATGGTTTTTCAATATAAGCAAATGAGTTTTGATACTTCTTGTTTATAAAGAATAAAATTTATTACATTTGATAATTTTTAAATGTGAAAATGAGAATTTGGTTTTTTTCAATATAGGCAGATGATATTTTCTGGTTCATATTTATAAAGAATAAAATTTATTAAATTTGAATATGTTTAAATGGGAATTTGGCTTTATCAGCATTGTTAATTGAGATTTTTTGGTTGGAAAATACAGCAAAGTTAGTTTCTTGGTGTAACCTGAAATTTTTCCTCATAATCCTCATTGGTCCAGAATCGGCATGAATGTACCACTGACAGTCCCACTCTCTCGTTACATAAGGGCTACCTGGTATTGATTTAACATTGGTTGTTGCTTCTAATTTCCAAATCATGCTCATGTCACGTACAATCGAACTGGGCAGCTTTATAGAGGTTCACCTGTCTCTGATGGATCTGTTACTCAGGTAACATCGAATGACCAGTCCATGTTTAAAGACGACGAGCACACCTGACCAACTCTCTCTGCTGCTACTGCTGTCTACTGACAATGCAATATTCCCTGCTGACTTCTATACTAACGAGTCTGTCTCATGGCAGTTAGTGGTCAATTCCACACTCCTTATGGTGTACAGATACCTTTGATCAGAAAGTGTAGATGATGAGGGCTGTAGAGGATAAGACTGGCACACATTGTAGGCAGTGAAAACGACAATGGTAGAAATAACTGATGTGCATAAATATCTATGAAACTTGAAGATATTTCTGGCAAAATCCGTAGCTATTGGTGAGGGTTTCAAGACTGAAATGTTCTGTTTTGTCCTTCGACCCTCGATCCTATTACAATATTCTTTTCCCAAGTCTGCAACGCTCTTGTAACCCTTGTTCCCATAAGCACCTCCTCATCTTCCTGTTTGGTATTTGTGCTCTTACTACCCACCACCACTGTGACTTTGTACGTTCCCTACTACTGATGGTGTGTTTATTCAACCCTCCTAAATTTTCAGTTTTAAAATGTAAAGTTTGCATGCTAATGCATCTGGATCTAAATGCAGCAGGTTGTCTTACATTCTTCCTGGCACACAGAGAGCCACTGTTAATCATTATTTCGCGATATAGTTCCAATGGTGAGAATCTGCTGGGAAAATTTGTACTGTCATAATGTGCATCGCGACTCAGTTAGATTTCTTTGGCGTTAAAATGTAACAACTGTATTTTTCTCCTGATAATGCCTTAATTTGTAGTAATTGTACTTTGTTTCGCTATAGTTATGCGCCAAATGCAATAATACTGCCATTGTCGTAACTATGAACCTGCATTCATCATCAGCTGCTGTCTTTCAATAGAGTGTTCAGAGTAAAGACTTGAAATGTATTTCTACATATATTTTCTTGTCGACTGGAGTCTACTCAAGAATAAACGTTTACAACAGTAGTGAAAAATATGTGTACCAACGTTACACTGTATTGAGGACTTAAAACAGCAGTCCTTGTCTCTGACAAGCTAGGCCAGTTGTTAGGATGGGGGTGAACCCTCCAACTATATTTTGGTGGAAACAGTGGCCACGATTCTTCTCAGCACTTGTAACTGAGTGACCAGCAATACCTCAGGTGATGTCAAACTTCTCTGGTTTTAGCTTGATTCTCTGAGAGTAGGCTGCAGCCAGCGAATGGCTAAGGTTCATGCAGCAGCGTTAGCTGCGTCAACCCTTGACGTAAGAAGCTTGGCTATCCTATGTACTGCTTATTTTCGTTATAGGATTAATCCGTTACACAGTTCATGTTCAGACAAAGAATAAGTACAATAATTTTGTATGAAAGTTCTCAGTTACACTCTTACTTGTTCTTACCACACAACCTTTTCCCATCAACGTTTCAACAAATGACATGTTACTTATACACTGATGTGATAAAAGACATGAGATACCTCTTAATACCACGTCGGAACTCCTTCCACCCCCCAGCACAATGCAACAACTCAACGTGGGATGTACTCCGCAAGCCGTTGGAAATCCCCTGCAGAATTATTGAACTTTGCTGCCTCTACAACCGTTCATAACTGCGAATGTGTTACAAAGATGGATTTTGTGCACAAACTGACATCTCGGTTATATCCCATAAATGTTCGATGGATCTCATGACGGTTGATTTGGGTGGCTAAATCATTCACTCAAATTGTCCAGAATGATCTTCAAACCAATCGCTGACAATTGTGAGCCAGTGACATGGCACATTATTGTATGGGCATATACAAGTCCATGAATGGCTGCAAATGGTCTTCAGATAGTCCAACATAACCATTTCCGGTCAATGATCCGTTCAGTTGGACCAGACGACCCAGTCTATTCCATGTAAACACAGCCTACATCATTATGGAGCCATCAGCAGCTTGCACAATGCCTTGTGGCCAACTTAGGTCCATAGCTTCGTGGGGTTTGCACCACACTCGAACCCTACCATCAGCTCTTATCAACTTATATCAGGACCAATCCGACCAGACCACGGATTTCCAATCGTCTTGGGGCCCAATCAATATGATCACGAGTCCAGTAGAGGTGCTGCAGGCGATGTCGTACTGTTAGCAAAGGCCCCTTTCGTCGGTCGTCTGATGCCATAGCCCATAAATGCCAAATTTCGCCTTACTGTCCTAATGACTACGTTCGTCGAACGTCCCACATTGATTTCTGCGGTTATTTGAAGCAATGTTGCTTGTCTCTTAGCACTGACAACTCTACGCAAACGCTGCTCCTTTCGGTCGTTAAGTGCAGGCCGTTGTCCACTACATTGTCCATGGTGAGAGTTAGTGCCAGAAATTTGGTATTCTCTACATACTCTTGACACTATGGATTTCGGAATATTCTATTCTCTAACGACTTCCAAAATGGAATGCCCCACGTGTCTAGCTCTAACTACCATTCCGCATTCAAAATCTGCTAATTCCTGTCATGTGGCCATAATTACATCAGAAACCTTTTCACATGAATGACGTGAGTACACTTGACACCTTCACCAATGTGCTGCCTTTTTATTCCCTTTGAAGACGATACTACCGACATATTTATACTTGTATGTCGCTCTCCCATGACTTTTGTCACTGCCATATCAGCCTGAGTGAAGCTTCCAATAAATTTCTGGGTCTTATGTATAAAATATTCGAATATGTCGTTCTTGGTACATAATAATCAAAGTAATCAAAATTTGGTAAAAGTTTATACACAATAATCACAGAAATGTGAAAGGGACTTTCGTCGCTTTATCACATTTTTCTTACAGTTTCCTTTCCCTCACCCCATCTCTGTCAGCTTCCTCTTTCCATTCCATAGCCTTCCATACAACTTCAGCTTCCTTCAGGCTTCTGACGTTTGCTTAGAACTTCTTGGCAGCATGAGCTCTTAATGTTCAAACAGCTGTTTCGGTCTTTTCCAAAGTTTTCTTTAATTTTTATACGTTATGTTTACATTGCCTATAGCCATTCATTATTATAAACTTTCGCATTTCCCCTGCGGATATTCCTGTTATGCCATCCTGCACTTTGTATGCAGGATATGATATCAAATCAAGTACTGCTGTTGCTGGTAAAGAGGAGTATGCGAAAAACTCAGACTGTTAGGCTTCTTTTCAAAAAATATGAATTGAGCTGTGTTTTTGTAATGCAGTATAAGTAATTCTCAATTTCTGAAACAAACAGCTACAATTTCCACACTTTGTGTCACTATGTCGTGCATTTTTCCTCACTGTTCTTGGTGAAATGTTATTATTTAAATCATCTCAATGGATGAAAGTGAGGTCGAAATTCACAATGATGCTAACACTGGTACATTTCATTACGAGTTTAAATGTTTCTCTAAAAATTGTAAGAGAAACATAGGTACACCTTCAACAGTAAAAAAAATTCGAAATAAATTAGGTTATAAATATTTTTATTTCCCACAGACTTGCTGCTTGTAAATCTCATATAAAGACATTAAATAATTTTAACCGATAATGCTAATGTAACAGCATTTTATTCAGCTGTACTTACGGCTATGAGCTCGTTTCAACACTAAGATCATTGTCAAATTATCTGAAAAATACGTAAGATGTTGGTACAAAAGTAATTTTTGTACATTTTCATTAGTTACAAATTACATTATAATATTTACATTACAATTTGGAAGTGTTTACGTTCTTAGCACATCGTTATCGCTGGTACTGTCGAAATTTATTATATGGAAATATGTTGATGGAGTTTTATTAATCTACAGTTCTTGAACGCTATTTTTGAAATGTTTGATGCTTTTTTAAATTTGACAGCTTCTACCAACAGCATAATAACAATATATAATGGTCACATCTCTGATTTATTAATCTAGGATTTGTGTGATGTTATCATCTTAGTATTGTTTACTCATGGAATTATCTATACCTATGTAGTGTGGTTACATACATGAAGGTAAAAAGAGAAGGGAGGTGGAACTACAGACTTATGCTGTACATTATTTTGAAGCCAGC
The DNA here is from genome assembly GCF_021461395.2 of Schistocerca americana. Taxonomy (NCBI): domain Eukaryota; kingdom Metazoa; phylum Arthropoda; class Insecta; order Orthoptera; family Acrididae; genus Schistocerca; species Schistocerca americana. Next base: position 45,939,927 of record NC_060127.1, read on the forward strand.
ATGTGCACCAATTTAAGTAGTGCAAAACATTAGCAGACCATTGTTTACAACTGCTTCTTGTTCACTGCTGGTGTCATGTGTGTGCAATAACTGTTTTAAATACAAAAAATTAGAGAGCTTACATGAATCACAATGTGTCAGGGAAACCAATTTCGAACGTTTTTGTATTCTTGAATGCATATTTTTTCTAGTAATATGGCATCAGAGTGACGTCATAAGAAAGTGTCAGCATGGTGAAGTATGGGGTATGAATGTGGTAAACCTAATGTTTTGGGCTAGTTAAGATGGCGGACATCAGTTTCAATTTAGTCATTTACTGCTCTGTTTTTTTACCTCCATGGTTACATATCTGGTTTATTAATCCATAGGCCTTTGTGATATTATAATCTTTGGATTGATTACTGGTGGTATTGTCTTTCCTAAATTTTTTCCATGATCTTTTCCGATGATTTCAATGAAATTATTGATGTAACTTTTATGTTTTAATTCAGTTTGTTCATTTAAGGTTTTGTTCGGGTATTTTTGTTTGGATATTTCTGCATATGAATGTAAATTTCTATTTCTTCAAGAAAATTTAGTTTCGGGCCCTTTGGTGTTATCCGCATGATTTCTATAGCATGTTCTGTTTGCTTTACATTGTGATTTTCTGTTTTGTTGTGATGAAAGAATGAAGATTGGCTCGTATCGCTATTTATTATGTATTTGTGATATCTTTTGTTGAATTTCCTGCCCATTATGCCTATGTAGAATTTTCTACAATCATTTCAAGTGATTTGTATGTGTGTGAGTTGGTCATCTTGTTTTTACCGATCGGGCTTGTATTTTGATGTTCTGTGCAGTGTGAAATGTAAATCATATTGTGGTTTTCTTCAATATTGCATTAAATTTGTCAATTATGACTCTACATATGTTTGTGATATGTAGAAGAATTTACGCTTTGTGTTTGTTTCTGTTGCCTGTATTACATTATTATGTATTGTGCAGGGTGCTGGCTTCATGTGTTTTGGTCGATTATAGTGGGGTTAAAGATGTTTGTGCATTCTATGTCTCTTTAGAGTTGCCTGTTCTTTTTGTATTGTGGGATTTTGTAATGGAATGCTTATTAATGCGTTTATCATGTTGTGGAAATATGCTTATTTGTGTTGTGGTTCGTTTTTTATAAGATTTGGATTCATGAATGTTGCGTTTTTTTTATTGTTAAGTATAGGGAGTTAATTGTAAAGTAAAAATTACAATTAGTGAAAAAGTACAAAAAATTATCTATCAACTTTTTGTACATTTTGTAGATAGCTTGGAAATAAGTATGGTGTCGATATGAACTCACAGCCATAAAAATTATAAGCGTTATTGATTTAAGTGTTATTGATTAAAATTAATTTCTTTATGAAAGGTTCTAAATAATTCATTGTGAAATTCACAAAGGCTTATATTATCACAAAATACGAATAATATTTACTTATTCTTCAAAAACAATCGACTTCTACATACACGAAGCACTTCACATAGTCTGAATAATCCGCACTAAATAACAAGAGACATCAAGACTTACGAAATACAGCTTACATCTAACCTGCATTTGCTCGTTTTCGTCAACTCCTTTTGGCTCCCTGGTCAGTTTTCGATTAATAACAAATTACAGTGAAGACGAATAACACCTTAATTTCTTAAATTTGTGTAAGTCTCACCAATAACTTGTAAAGACTGATTCGTATATACCTGATAATACAATTTACTAAGTTTCTCTGTGGTATCCATTCATCTCTGAATAGTTTATACGTACATAAACAGGTGATTTATTGGTCATGTGGAAACTGATTCAATCTCTGTCATAATGAAACTGTTTGGAAAAAAGGAGAATGGTAATTAATCTAAGAGCATTCAATAAGATGCAAAATAATTATTGTGATTTTAGCAGTTTATTGCTCAGAGACTCTTACATTATGAACACCTGCACATGATATTGTTTATTAATTTTGTTTCGCTACTGAAGGGAATAGTTGCTGGATATTCATGTTGGTAAAGAAACAGAAAGATGACATGACAAAATTCGTTTGTTTACAGCATCAGCCTGTTCAGAGGTACTTCAATGGGCTCTTGTGACGGTTATTCCCAATTCAATATGCAAGCAGTTCTACAGAAGAGATTTTATTGTTGACAGTATGTTGTGTGCCGGAAACAAGTACTCTGGTGCGTGCTCTGTAAGTAGAAAGCATGGTTCACCTTGACTACTTACTCATTAGTAATTCTTTATTTTGTTGCTTTTTAAACTATGTATCAGTTGTTGACACACAAGTGGTTTTTGCAATGTGAATTTGTAATAAACTGTTGTTAAAAACAGTTTATATCATCAATTCACAGAATGTGCTATTGATAGCTATGTCACATGGTCTGCCTGCATTCGCTTGTAACTTATCAATGTTTTATGTAACCTACACTCATGTAAAAAGTTCCAATACCAACAAATAATCGACATAGATTAATCAAATTTTCGAAATACATTTGTCTAGCTAACACATGTGATTAACATTGCAAGATTACAGGTTAATGTAAGAGCAAGATAAACTATTGCAAGTTTGAAATGCTGCTATGTTAATAGCTGGTGTAACATTCAGAATGTTGAATGTAAGCATGATAACATGCATGCAGGGACAGTTAATGCTTGTTGTGGATTTTGGTACAGCAACATCAGTTTCATCCCACATTGCATTGTTGCCATATTTATTCGAGATGGCGGACAAAATATGGCGGCGATAGATGTGGCAACTTTGCAATGACATCATGATGGGAAGTTCAAATTTTGGCGGGAAAAAGCTCACTTGGGCTATCTAAGACATTCAACCACCACCACTTCGTGGAATTGGCGGGAGAAGGACTCAACCTGTGCTGGGCTGCTGGATAGTATGGGTGTAAGTCTTTATTTCGCATGCAGCATTTATTTAAATAATTTGAGTTGTCACAGGCAGTAGCTCCATCCAGTGTGTTCCCCATGAGGACCAGAGTGCAACTAACCCAGTACACAGTACTGCCACCAGATGTGGTCTCTCCCATGATGCAATCCAAGAAAGTGGTCTGGGGGAAAACTGGCGGGAAAAGGACTCAGTCTGTGTCCAGCTGCTGGAGAGGAGGGAGTGTACTGTATTTATTTTCAGTCGGAAGTTGAAACGATTGATTTAGGGACGGATTTCACGTGTTTTATTTATTACACTGATACAACACAGTCACCCTGTTGTGCTTGGGGTCACAATAAATAGCCTACAGACCTGCAAACTGCTCGTAAATTACCGAAATAATGCAGTACATTGTCAAAATACTGCATATATAATGCTCTCCAAACACGCTCACTAATTGTAAACTATCGAAATAATGCATTGCACAGACTACAAACATGTTCAAAAAACAATGCAGTACGCTGATGCTTAGACATCAGATGTAAAATTGGAAAAATAAATTTGGAAACATTGGAAAATAAAATTGGAAAAATAATGCATGTATAATGCTCTGCAAACACGATCACAACGCTCAAACAGCTGTAATAACGCAGTTCACAAACACTAGTGGCATGTATGCTCACTTTCGGACTACCGTTAAGAAATTTGACCGCTACGTATCAGCGAAATGTTCCCCACAGAGTTCCAAAGTGGAATTATGACCAGATGCATTTGTTATATACACTGATCAACACCCACATGATAATAAAATTTGCTTTATTATGTGTAGCCAGGACACCACTTAATTTTACAACAGATAACCTTCTTTGGAAAATAAAAAGGCTTTTCTCCTGCCCAAAAATTTAGTATCAAAACACGAATATACAACCTTAATAAAAGTGACTTTTATAACTGAACTGATTTTACGTTCCTTGGTAGTGCTCTTTAGATGCTCTCCAACGGATGCCGAGGAGTTAGACGGGCGCCGCTTCCGGGTCGAAGACTGGCGTATTGATGACGGGCACTTGGTCGATCCGGCTGCGGCGATGTTTCCTCCTGGCGGCGGTCCGCGGTGGGCCGAAAGACCCCTGTTTCCTTTCCTGCCGGCTATTTAACCCGGCGGCTCTAGTCTTCCTCCACGGATTCTGTCGTGAGGAATGGCGGCCGTTGGCGATACCCGATTGGCGGATGGTGATGTCATCGTATTACCACCTGCGTCGTAAAAATGGGACGCGCGCGTGCGTATTCCGCGGTTGCTTTCATGTTTGGCGGGAAACGCCTCTAGTGCCGGCTGGCAGAACGCACCGGAACTACGTTGCAGGTGCGGCTTATTCTGCAGCAATAGCCACCCGTTGTATTTGCGTGGCTGTGCGCGCCACGGCAGCATTCTTCCTAGCGGTACTAATGGGACAGCCTGTCCCACATATGAGAGGCTTCTCACTGCGCACGTGTTTGCCTAGCCACCATGGCTGACACATAGCTTTAATAGGTGCGGGTCCAGCGCCGGGCGATATGTTTGCATAGTGGCTCACTCCTGCAGGCGCAGCTAAAAGTTTGTCAGTGTTATACTGATGTCACATGTGTATGTAAATAGTAGCCAAGTCTCCCTCTCGGAAATCGTTAAGTATCGCACATATAGTTAACAGTCACTTTTGTTGTTGTAGCAACTTTCGTGATGTCTCAGCTTGTCTGCATGGGAATTCTTGTCCTATCTGGACCTGATTACGGAAATAGCCCAGAATAACACTGAAAGCATTCTTCCTGATGGTCCTAATGAGGCACCATATCCATCACATGTTACCCTTCCCGGAAATCATAATGTCGTGCCTTCTAAATACGACTCAGAAATGGTGAACGTTCTGACAGCTAGAAGCCTTCATCGTTTATGTGCGTGCTTGTGAAAACACCATTAGTCATAAAAGCACTCTCAGTGTTTGGAAAGAGAACACTGACTAACCACAGACCGGAAAAATCAGGACAATTACGCAAACAGAATTCGAAGAACTGTCCTAGAGAAGATGAAAATGGCTGGAATTTTCGGTGTCCTACAGATGTCACTCTGGAGATGATCTAATGCCACAGTGGCGGATTAGGAATAGCATCCCGCCAGAGATGATGGTCTGCTTCAACTTGTCTTTGAACAGTTGAACAAAGAAGATCATGTTACTCTCATTGCTTTTTGTAGATAGCTTGCCTCCATCTTGTTCGAACCAGGCTGTAGGGGCTCCTATGTCCCAGCACAAACGATGTCTTGTGAATGAATGGAGCGTTCTGATTGGATCTTACTGAATTTACCCGTCAAACTGCTGCTGCTGCTGTTGATGTGGGAGCACTGTCTGCCACTTTCTTCTGGCAAAACTTCTTTCACTGGCAAAACTATTTTTTTACAGATCGCCACATTACACTGACAGTTAAACAGTTAAACCTTGCAAAAATGGTCTACAGATTATGAAATACGAGAAGACACTTCCTCAGTTACACTGATCTGCCACTGACGATGGAAGCTTTGAATATTTCAGCGTGAAACCCATCTCCAGCCTGGCTATATATCACCACATATCGTGCCGATGTAGTAAACATACAATTCGTATCCTATGCCAAACAAAAACATCACTTCTGCATCCTGCACATAGCTAGCGACCACCGGACACTAGTACATACGATCATAGTCCACAAAGTTTCGTTTTTATTTCTATCAGCGGCAGCGCTACGATAGCAATTCTGAGCATGCGCAGCAGCTACTCTGACTCAAGGAGAAGACATGTACGCCATTTTCAGATCGCTGCTGCTGACGTGTGCTTTGTAGTGCTTCTTTATAATGTCAACCGTAATTGAAAATGCCACTGCATGTAAAATCAGATCTGTGATTCGTTTTCTAAATGCAAAGAAAGTTAAACCATAGGAAATTCATCGGCAAATCTGCGAGGTTTACGGACAAAATGCTATGAGTGATTCAATGCTTAAAAGATGGGCCATACTGTTCAGTGAAGGACGTGATCAAGAGCATGATGAAGAACGAAGTGGACGCCCTTCTGTGGTTACTGATGAACTAGTTCACACAATTGAAGAGAAGATTAAGCACAACCGTAAGTTTACACTTAGTGCCCTTGCTATGGAAGTTCATGAAATTGTTACTGAAAACGTGAAATTTCGAAAACTTTGCTCACGTTTGGTACCCAAAATTCTTACTGAGCAACACAAAAAACAACGGATGGGCAGTGCACTTCAGTTTTGACACGCTACAATGAAGAAGGCGATGGTTTTCTTTCTCGGATAGTCACGGAAGATGAAACTTGGGTATCGTACGACACCCCTGAAACGAAACGGCTATCAGTGCCTAAGCGAATCTTGACGCCTCGAAAAGTCATGTGCGCCGTTTTTTGGGACACAAAATGCGTTTTGCTGATTGATTTCTTACCACGAGACCAAACAATCAATGCACATGATTACTGTGAGACTATTAAGAAATTGAGCCACACAATACAGAAGAAGCGCCGAGGATTACTGTCAAAAGGCGTTGTTTGTTTTCCACGATAATGCCCGACCTCACACGGCGAATGTGACCAAACAGCTCTTATGGGAATTTCACTGGGACGCGTTTGATCATCCTCCATACAGCCTGGACCTCGCTCCTAACGACTTTCATCTCTTCTTACACCTACAATCTGTTTTTGGTGGTCAACACCTCAACGATGATGATGAGCTGAAAGAACATGTAACCACATGATTGAATACACAGGTGGCAACCTTCTATGAACAAGGCATACAACAACATGTGCCCCACTATAAAAGGTGTCTACAAAATTTCGGGAACTATGTATAAAAGTAGTTTAACAGTTGTAGATCTTTGTACAATAAATATTTTTTTCTGAATCTGTACACGTTTGTGGCACTTACTTTGTAGACATACCTCATATACCACGAAGACAGATGCAATAAGCACATGGATCGTACAGGGTGTTTCAAAAATGACCGGTATATTTGAAACGGCAATAAAAACTAAACGAGCAGCGATAGAAATACACCGTTTGTTGCAATATGCTTGGGACAACAGTACATTTCCAGGCAGACAAACTTTCGAAATCACAGTAGTTACAATTTTCAACAACAGATGGCGCTGCGGTCTGGGAAACTCTATAGTACGATATTTTCCACATATCCACCATCTGTAGCAATAATATGGCGTAGTCTCTGAATGAAATTACCCGAAACCTTTGACAACGTGTCTGGCGGAATGGCTTTACATGCAGATGAGATGTACTGCTTCAGCTGTTCAATTGTTTCTGGATTCTGGCGGTACACCTGGTCTTTCAAGTGTCCCCACAGAAAGAAGTCACAGGGGTTCATGTCTGGCGAATAGGGAGGCCAATCCACGCCGCCTCCTGTATGTTTCGGATAGCCCAAAGCAATCACACGATCATCGAAATATTCATTCAGGAAATTAAAGACCGGCCGTGCGATGTGGCCGGGCACCATCTTGCATAAACCACGAGGTGTTCGCAGTGTCGTCTAAGGCAGTTTGTACCACCACAAATTCACGAAGAATGTCCAGATAGCGTGATGCAGTAATCGTTTCGGATCTGAAAAATGGGCCAATGATTCCTTTGGAAGAAATGGCGGCCCAGACCAGTACTTTTTGAGGATGCAGGGACGATGGGACTGCAACATGGGGCTTTTCGGTTCCCCATATGCGCCAGTTCTGTTTATTGACGAAGCCGTCCAGGTAAAAATAAGCTTCGTCAGTAAACCAAATGCTGCCCACATGCATATCGCCGACATCAATCCTGTGTACTATATCGTTAGCGAATGGCTCTCGTGCAGCAATGGTAGCGGCGCTGAGGGGTTGCTGCGTTTGAATTTTGTATGGATAGAGGTGTAAACTCTGACGCATGAGACGATACGTGGACGTTGGTGTCATTTGTACCGCAGCTGCAACACGGCGAATGGAAACCCGAGGCCGCTGTTGGATCACCTGCTGCACTAGCTGCGCGTTGCCCTCTGTGGTTGCCGTACGCGGTCGCCCTACCTTTCCAGCAAGTTCATCCGTCACGTTCCCAGTCCGTTGAAATTTTTCAAATAGATCCTTTATTGTATCGCTTTTCGGTCCTTTGGTTATATTAAACCTCCGTTGAAAACTTCGTCTTGTTGCAACAACACTGTGTTCTAGGCGGTGGAATTCCAACACCAGAAAAATCCTCTGTTCTAAGGAATAAACCATGTTGTCTACAGCACACTTGCACGTTGTGAACAGCACACGCTTACAGCAGAAAGACGACGTACAGAATGGCGCACCCACAGACTGCGTTGTCTTCTATATCTTTCACATCACTTGCAGCGCCATCTGTTGTTGAAAATTGTAACTACTGTAATTTCAAAAGTTTGTCCGCCTGAAAATGTACTGTTGTCCCAACCATATTGCAACAAACGGTGTACTTCTATCGCTGCTCGTTTAGTTTTTATTGCCGTTTCAAATATACGGGTCATTTTTGAAACACCCTGTATGTAGTCCTTGTAGCACTGCAAGGTCGGTAGGTCATCCACTGTAGCCAACGGTCAGTAGTCATCTGCCCCCACACACCCTGGCCCAACGCCTCACCAGAGCGGACCGAGGTCACTCTCCAAACTGTTGCATGAAGGGTGGTTGGGTTCCACTTGGCACAATGTTTCTGGTCCCTGCTTGCTAGCTTGGGTTCTACACCCATCTCCAGATTATGGGATTAAAAGAGCATATGTATTTTCACGTGGTTTTCCAGAATATCGTACCATTTACGCAATACTTCTCGATATCAAGCACATAGCAGTATGGTATTATTCCAAAGATATAGACTGGAAATGATTTCTCTATAAACCCAAAACTTCAGCGAGGTGCAGCGTGCTGTAAACCTCTGAGTAACTAGAAACTTATCCCATCTGCGAATATCTTTACGTGAGAACTCGAAAAAAAAAAAGAGGAAACTGGTATTTCTTCTCCCGAATACCGATGTCAGTCGTATAACAGATTCCAAATCATCCTTATAATTTACAAAGTTAACGAACATGCTTCTCATGTCTAGAGAACCAGCAAACGTTCTTCCACCCGTCTTTCACCTGCTAGATGCACACACCACATTCAATGTTCTGTTAACCAAATAAAGGTGGGAAATGTGCGAAAGGAGACGACAAGACAATTTGCATGGCATGTGTAGGATACCGAAAATTCCAGCCATTTTTCTCTTCTGAAGGACAGTTCTTCGAGTTCTGTTTGCATAATTGTTCTGATTTTCCCGTCTGTGCTTAGACAGAGCTCTCGAACAACAAGAATGCTTTTATGATTAACGGTGTTTTCGCAAGCACACACAGACATGATGAAGGTTTCTAGTGGTGAGGACGTTTACCATTTCTGAGATGTTTCTTGAAAACAGGACATTACGATTTCTGGGAGTGGGATGGGGTGGCTCGTAGGGACCATCAGGAAGAATGCATTCGGTGTTATTCTGGAATATTTTCGTAAACAGGACCTGTTAGGACAAGAATTTCAGCCGGCCGAGGTGGCCGGGCGCTTCTACGCGCTACAGTCTGGAACCGCGCGACCGCTACGGTCGCAGGTTCGAATCCTGCCTCGCGCATGGATGTGTGTAATGTCCTTAGGTTAGTTAGGTTTAAGTGGTTCTAAGTTCTCGGGGACTGATGACCTCAGAAGTTAAGTCCCATAGTGCTCAGAGCCATTTGAACCATTTGACAAGAATTTCCATGCAGACGAGCTGAGACATCACGAGAGGTCCTACAACAACAAAAGCGACCATTAACTATTTCTGTAACACTTTATGATTTCCGAGAGGGAGACTTGGTTCTTATTTACATACACATGTGACGTCAGTATAACACTGACAAACTTATAGCTGCGCCTGCGAGGGTGAGCCGCTATGCAAACACCATGCTCAGCACTGGACCCGCACCTATGAAAGCTATGCAACAGCAGTATTGCCTAGGTAAACACGTGCACAGCCAGAGGTGTCTCGCATGTGGGACAGGCTGTCCTGTTTGGATCGATAGGAAGAATGCATCTAGTTATCATCCCACCTTGGAGCTCTGTAGGGAACAGTTCAGTCATACATCATACTCGAATTTCTTAACGATAGTCCGAAAATGTGTTTGGATGCAATGGGTGTTTGTGCACTGCAAATTTTTCATCTGTTTAAGCGTTGTGAGAGTGTTTGCAGAGTGTTATACACGCATTATTTTCCAAGTTTTACGCATAGTGAACGTGTCTATGCATCAGTGTACTGCTTTATTTTGTGAACATGTTTATAGGTTCTGCAATGCATTATTTCGACAGCTTACAATTAGTGAGCTTGTTTGGAGAGCATTATACATGCATTATTTTGACAATTTACGAGTTGTTTAAGTGTCTGTTGATCAGTGTACTGCATTATGCAGTTTTCAGGTCTGTAGGCTATTTATTGTGACCTCAAGCACAACAGGATGACTTTGTTGTATCAGCATGATAAATAAAATATGTGAAATCCGTCCATAAATAAATTGTTCCAAATTCCACTGAAAATAAATAAAGTATCTCCTTCCTCTCCAGCAGCTAGACACTGAGTCCTTTTCCCCCAGGCCGTCATCTTGGATTATGTCATGGGAGTGACCACAGTGCCCTCTGGTGGCAGTACTGTGTACTGGGTCAGTTGGACTCTGGACCTCATGGTGAACACACTGGATGGAGCTACTGCCTGTGACAACTCAAATTGTTCAAATAAACACTGTATGCAAAAGAAAGACTTACACCCATCCTATCCAGCAGCCCAGCACAGGCTGAGACCTTTCCCCGCCAATGCCCAGAAGAGGTGGTGGTTGAATGCCTTAGGTTAGTGGAGGTAGCCTAAGTGACCATTTTTCCCACTAAAATTTTCCCACCAATTTCATCAGTTAGTGGAGGTAGCCCAAGTAACCTTTTTCCTGCAAATTTGAACTTCCCACCATTTTTTTTCAGGGAGAGGGAGGTGTGAGGGGATGGGGCTAGGTTAGTGGAGGTAGAATAGCCAAAATTTGAACTTCCCGCTATGACGTCCTTGCAACGTTCCCACATCTATCACCGCCATCTTGGATCCGCCATCTTGAATAAATTTAGCAACAATTCAACGTGAGGTGGCACTGCTGTTGCCCTAGTACTGTGGTTCTTGTCTGATGATGTCCCATATGTGCTCGATTGGAGACAGAGCTGGTGATTTATCAGGCCAAGGCCACATGTAGACACTCTATAGAGCGTGTTTGGTTACAACAGCAGCATGTGGGCGAGCATTATCTTGCTGGAAACACCCCATGGAATGCTGTTCATGAATGGCAACACAACCGAATCAGCGGACGAACGCACAAATTTGCAGTCAGCTTGCATGAGACAACCACAAGAGTGCTCCTGCTGTCATACAAAGTCGCCCCCAGACCATAGCTCCAGTTGTAGGTCCAATGTGTCTAGCACGCAGACAAGTTGGTTGCAGGACTTCAGCTAGCCTCCTCATAATCAACACATGGCCATCACTGGCACTGAGGCAGCTCTCATCAGAAAACACAACAGACCAACACCCTGCCCTCCAATGGACAAACAGCTTGACACCACTGAAGTCGCGGATGGTGGTGGTTTAGGATCAGTGGAATGTACGCTACAGGGCGTCTGGCTCAAAGCTGTCCTCGAAGTAACCGATTTGTAACAGTTTGTTGTGTACATAGTTCCGCGTAGTCAGCACGTACACAACTTTCCCACTAGAGCGCACCCCGCTAAATACAACAGCGCAAGCGCAGTGCTCGTCCATCTCCGCACTACGAGATGGCGCTGTCTTAGAGACGGACCAAATTTTGCTTCTGCCGATCCACGTATTAATATGTAACGCAGCCAATGAGATTGCTGCTAACGCAGAAGTGTTTCTCCTCGCGGATCACACTCACGCAGTGATACCTGAATGCGCGAGGTATTATAACGAGTGTACAGACCTCTGATTAGTCAGTCGGCCCTAGTCTGCCTTAGTCTGCGTTAGTCTGCGTTAGTTTGCACCAGTCTACATTAGTCTGTAGTCAAATTTCAGTCTGCGCCTAATAAGATTATCATATTCCTGTACATAGCCACGAAGAGAAATGTATAGACACTTTGTCAAGTGTCAGAGATATGTGAGAATAAGATTAACGTACCAAGACCAAAGGAACTTCAGATTGTCAATTGTAAACAGGATCTAGAATCAAGTTACGTAATGTCTATCCTTTTTATTATTTTAATAAATGTGTGTGAAAATTAATCAAGTTCTGTTTAAAGTTGGTCACCGTCAATCTGCTAAGCGTGCAAGTGGCATTTCTATCGTCTGACCTAACGGCAGAAAATAAACACGCCACGATAAGACCACGAGACATATTGTTGACACTCGCCTACTTTGTTAGAGCGACAAGTCAAATAATCTGATGGTGTGTGTATCGAAGGTCTTACAGTACACACACCACACAGTTCGCTGTGTCACTGCGGTGCCACATGAGGCTCAGTTTGCTGCTGCAGATGCAGTCCAATGCACTAGAGCCATACCCCAGAGACGATGCTGTTCCCTGTCAGTGGTGCCACGTGGCTGTATGGAGCCTGGTCTTCTTGCAGAAGTAGATTCCCGTGACCACTGCTGCGACAATCAGGTACAGTGGCTGCATTCCTGCCAAGTCTTTGTGCACTATCGCAGAAGGAACATCCAGCTTTTCGTAGCCCTGTTACACCACCTCGTTCAAACTGTGGTGTTCATAATGGCGTCTTTGTTGCCTTAAAGGAATTGTTGACTAACATCAACTTATCAAGTCCATTATCAAAGGCAACCAACGCTCACGACTCTTACAGCTTGTGTTTAAGTATACCTGATATGCATCTTCGTAGTGGTGCTACCGGCTCCACACTTACACGAATAGCGCGAAATTTTGATAAATATCATCTTTCAGACGTAGAAACAAGCCTATCAACTTTCGTTTATGTCGCTCAACACCTTCTTGGTGCTACGATATTTTTTTCTGTCTGTGTATATATCAATTTTTGATACGCAAATTCTTTTGCAATGCAAATTTGTTATAAATTAATGTTAAAACAATTTATTTCATGAAACTAACAAAATTTGCTATCGATAGCTGTGTCACGTGGTCTTCTTGAATGCATTTATAATCTACCAACGTATTATGTGATCTAGCTTCGAGTGAGAGCTAATATTTGGAGTTTCCAAAGGTTATTAATATGTCATCGTCAGCAGATACCACTGACAGAAACTAAGGGAAATGAAATCGTTCGATTCATTTCATCTTTGGGACTTTTGATTGACAGTTTTGTTTATATCCATACTGACAAGCAGTTTAGGTTTTGATTGAATTATTCGTAGCTAGAATTTTGGAAAATAAAAAACATAATCAATTATGAAAATATTATACCTTACTTTAGCATTTGCAATTAGTAACAGATAAACGGGCCAGGTGCACCAGCTTGAGGTTCGTAAACAGAGAGTAATACAATTTATTTATTTTCACAAAATAAGTGTATTCGGGATCACGTGTAGATTTATTGAAGTGAACACATACGAAGATTATTCTGGAACAGTTAGTGCACTGATAAGCCAAAACATAATGACGATTACCTACCGCAACGTCGGATGACGCCTGATGCCGCTGCAGGCATGTGATACTGCGACAAAAGTAAGTAAGCGGAGCAGATACGGACTGGGGATTACCTCAGCGAAGATATGGACTGTAAATTGGGAAATCCATTGAAGATAAGTGACTTTGACAAAGGGTAGATTATTATTACGCAGAGCCTGTGAATGAGCATCTCGAAAACGCATAACCTCGTCTGGAGTTTACATATTGTTGTCATGAGCATCTACGGAAAGAGGTAGAAGGAAAGGTAAATTACCACTAGGTGCTAAATGATTACACATCCACGACTCTTCACAGAACGTGGAGTCTGAAGACTTGGTTCTTCTGTAGGGTGGGATAGAGGGTCATATGTGGCATCTCTGCCGAGAGAGCGCAATGCTGGTGAACACACAAGTGTTTCGGAGTACTCTGTTCGTCGTACATTGTTGAACATGAAACTCCACAGCATACCACCCCTAAGTGTTCAGACGTTGACCCAATGACATCGTCAGTTACGATTTCAGTCGGCTCGGGACCATCGAGACCCGACCGTCGATCAATCGAAACGTGTCTTCTCTTTGGGGGAATCACATTTTTGCTGCACTAGGTCGATAGTCATCTCCATAAATGCTGTCATCGACGTGAACGGTGGCTCGAAACGTACTGCGCGCTACAGACGCAGGCTGGTGGGAGTAGTATTATTCTATGGGAGACATTCTACTGCTCATGGGACCTGTGGCAGTAACTGAAGACACGCTGACATCTGCAAACCACCTGCATACTTTCATGCTTGATGTCTTCCGCCACGTCGATGTTATCTTTCACCAGTATAATTGTCTGAGCCAGAACAGTGCTAGAGTGGTTTGCGGAGCATTATAGCGAACTCACGTTCATTTATCGACGACCAAATTCGCCTGATGTAAATCCTATGAAATCTATCACTGTCGCTGTCGGGCGCCATGACCGCGTACGCACATCAGCGGCCCGTTATCTACGCGAATTACGTGACATGTGCGTAGACATCTAATGCCACATACCACCACAATCCTACCAACAAACTGTCGGACCCCTAATAATACACAGAACCTGTAGTGTCACCGCCAGACACCACACTTGCTAGGTGGTAGCCTTTAAATCGGCCGCGGTCCGTTAGTATACGTCGGACCCGCGTGTCGCCACTGTCAGTGATTGCAGACCGAGCGCCGCCAAGCGGCAGGTCTAGAGAGACTTCCTAGCACTCGCCCCAGTTGTACAGCCGACTTTGCTAGCGATGGTTCACTGACAAATTACGCTCTCATATGCCGAGACGATAGTTAGCATAGCCTTCAGCTACGTTATTTGCTACGACCTAGCAAGGTCCATTACCAGTTACTATTGATGCTGTAAAACATGTACCGTCAAGAGCGATGTTCACCTATTATGGATTAAAGTTAAGTATTCCAGCAGCTACGTACTTTTTTTTACTAGTCTCAATTCCTTTAACTGTTCCAGACCTCACGCCAGCCTGCGTGAGCTTAAACGCGTGCCTTTCGGCTTCCTCATAGTGGCTTGGCTGTCTTGCCAAGCCACAACAGAACCAGTGATGTATTTCGTTCCAAAACCGGACAAACGAGTTGTTAAGAGGGGGTCATAATGTTTTGGCTCATTAGTCTTCACTACTGGCCATTAAAATTGCCACACCAAGAAGAAATGCAGATGATAAACGGGTATTCATTAGACAAATATATTATACTAGAACAAACATGTGATAACACTTTCACGCAATTCGGGTGCATACATCCTGAGAAATCAGTACCCAGAACAACCACCTCTGGCCGTAATAACGGCCTTGATACGCCTGGGCATTGAGTCAAACAGAGCTTGACTGGCGTGTACAGGTACAGCTGCACATGCAGCTTCAACACGATACCACAGTTCATCAAGAGTAGTTACTGGCGTATTGTGACGAGCCAGTTGCTCGGCCACCATTGACCATACGTTTTCAATTGGTAAGAGATCTGGAGAATGTGCTGGCCAGGGCAACAGTCGAACATTTTCTGTATCCAGAAAGGCCCGTACAGGACCTGCAACATGCGGTCGTGCATTATCCTGCTGAAATGTAGGGTTTTGCAGAGATCGAATGAAGGGTAGAGCCACGGGTCATAACACATCTCAAATGATGCTGTGAGGAAAATGCTCAAAGAAGATCCACATATTACATTTTGCGACATTGAAGAGACCCTAAATATTGGATCAACAGCAGCACAGACCATCGTTCATAGTCACTTAGGCCTTACTAAGAGATGTGCCCATTGAGTGCCACATTCCTTGACAGAAAGCCAAAAGGAGGCGAGAGTGGACTGGTGTCATTTCCTGCTCGAAAAATTCAATGGAGGGAAGTCCCAAGACACCTACAATATCGTCACAGGTGATGAAACGTGGGTCTACCATTATGAACCTGAAACGAAGAGACAGTCTTCTGTGTGGTGCTTTCCAGGGGAGGAACCACCCACAAAA
Source organism: Schistocerca americana (assembly GCF_021461395.2). NCBI lineage: Eukaryota > Metazoa > Arthropoda > Insecta > Orthoptera > Acrididae > Schistocerca > Schistocerca americana. The sequence goes on from NC_060127.1 coordinate 45,955,967, forward strand.
GTTCGACGAAGTCGGAGCTCTGGAAGAAAGATGGTGGCAACTTTTTTCACAAAGATCACAGCATCCAAAGTCCAAGAGTGGGCACCTTCTGCTGCATCACGACAATGCATCTGCGCACAGGGCTGCCAGAAGGATGAACTTTCTGGAGAAGGAAAAAGTGTGAGTGTTACCCCATCCCCCCTATTCACCTGATCTGGCCCCCTGTGACTTCTTTCTGTTCCCTAAGACTAAGGAAAAAATTCGAGGGCAGTGGTTTTCATCAGATGAAGAGGCCATTGCAGCATACGAGAGTGCACTAAGTGACATCCCAAAAGAAGCTTGGACTGACACTCTTCTAAGCATGTATACATGCTAATGGAGAGTATTTTGAAAAGTTGTAAACGTTTTTTGCAAATAAATTTTCTTTCACACATTCTGCTAAAAACTTTTGGCATAGCCCTCATACATCTCCTCCCTCATCTCTCTCTATCCATCCCTTTGTCCCCCTCCCCCCATCCCTTTGTCCCCCTCCCCCCCACCACCACTCTCTCTCTCTCTGTAAATCGCCTCCTCTCCAATTCTCTGCCCATCTTCTCCTCCGCCTCTCTCTTTCCACCTGCTGCTCCCCAATTTCTCAGTCCATCTCGACCTTCTCCCTCTGCGACCATTTCCTCCTCCGACTCTCTCCCTGAATTCCCTCTTCCTCTCTTTCTGGCGATCTCTTCCTCCGAATAACTCTCGTGCATTCCTGTGTATGAACCTCATTTCTGTTATCTTACCATCAAGGCCCTTAGGCAAACAATACGTTTGTGGCAGTAGAATGTGATGCAGTCAGCCTCAGTTTCATAGATTTCATAGAAAGGGGGTGGAGAGAGTAGGGTCATAGAGAAGGGGGGGGGGGTGATGATGGGCAAAGATTTGCGTAGATAGGGGAGAAGTAGGTGGATTTGTAGAGGGAGTGGGGGAAATACCTACAGTCATAGGGACTGAGTAAATGGTCAGATGAAAGGGGAAGGAATAGATGGATAGACAGAGGGGAAGAAGATGAAAAGAGAGATGGGAAAGAAGAAGATGTAAGGATGGAGGAAGACGCAGGAGGTGGACAGAAAGTGGGGAAAGGAGAAGATGTGTGCAAATTTATGCTGTATGAGCACATGGTAGAAACTGCAGATTAAAGCTATATTTGTGAATGGACCTGGGCAGAGTGGTGGAGGATGAGATTCACGGTGTAAACGCTGAGGATGATATGAACAGAAAAAAGGGGTAGAATGAAATGAGTAGAGAGGGGATGAAGTGAGGCGCAGTAGACAAGTCGAAGACGGAGAGAGGTGGTAGGCACGAGGAAAAGGAAGAGGGGGAGAAGAAGAAGGAGAGATAGAGGAGGATACAGACGGGGTAGAGAGGTAGAGGAAGAGGAGATGGACAGACATACGGGGGGGGGGGAGGGGAGAAGGTCCTCAGAGAAAGAGAGGAAGGAGAAGATGGTCAAAAAGAGAAAAGGAGGAGGAGATGAGCGTAGAGAGATGAGAGGAAGAAATGCGCAGAGGGAGTGGGGCAGGCAGAGACGAAGAAAGAGGAGAGAGTTGAAGGTAATAGCATTTTGCCTCATATATATTGTAAGATCAAGGTGATACTTCCTCAAAAACTAAATTAAAAGTAAGAAATTTTGTTAGAAAACGTTACACAGTTGTCGAAACATTCTGTCCACCAAACTTGTCTACTGAGATATTGACTATTTGAGCAGTTCGGGAAACAAACCCAAGAACACATCTCCTCGGAGCTTATGTGTTGTGTACTGTAGCAAATGACTTTATAGTATTCCTGAAAACTTCTGAAAACGACATAATAATCTGTTAAAACCTGTAAAATAAAATTAATATTTTTATGTAGCTTATAACAAACTTTTATTTTGTTGAAATGAGTACACACCGCAGTTGTTGAATAACAGCTTTGAATAAATCATGTACATTTTGCTATATCCAATTTCTTAATATTGTCTCTGTCCATGCTTTGCTTTTGCTTTTTTTTTAACTAGAGGGAATAAATATTTAAACTCTTATGTATATAAGACAATATGTGTTGATTGTCAATAGAACTAAATTGGGAGACAGGTCTAACATTTAAAACTTGCTTTAATGAACGTATACTTACACAAAGTAAAATGCTATTTGGTACGCATTTATCACCACATACACATGAAATCACTAATATTGACAATAACGTGGATATTTTGAACAGAACAAACAAAGGGCGGTATCTTGAAGTATTAGAGGAACTTGAAATGTACACTGCCAAAGGAAAATAACTCTATAAGAATCTTAACGAACAACATCAATTTTCCCTTGATGTTCATTTTAATATTTACCTTCATGTTCTCCAGTAGGTGCGTAGCACCTGATGAACTTCCTTGTTCCACAAACATGAAATTGGATATCGTGTTGTTTGACTGCTTGTGATGTTCATAAAAATACTACCTACTGCAACATTCGCCATTCAATCTGCTGTGGTACAGGGGTACACTCTAGCTGCCACTTTATTACTTTTTACCAAACTATTATCATTAAACACCTTGTCATTTGCAGTATTTCCGAAAATCTATTCTAATTTTTATAACTGTATTCTCTCTTTTCTTCTCCCATTCTTTTATTTTAAAGTAATGATCCTCAGTGTATTTTATTCTTATTCAATAAAATTAAAACTAATTCTTAGAACTGTATTTTGAGAGATGAAAGACTCAGTCTATGCTGATTAGACATGTTTGTTAGTTTGGCACTGTCTTTTAAAATCTACAAACAAGAACGAAAATGTTTAATGTACACTGTACTGTGAGGTTGTGTTTTAAATTGCTATTTTATCTTTTAAGGCATAACACATCATACATGCTGAAATGTTGTATATTATCATGTAATGATTTTAACTTTACTACATATCAGTATTTTATTTTGTGGTGGAGGAATCTATTTGATGCTGTTTTGGTGTACTAGCCAATGAGAAACGCACACATTGCGTTACTATGCAAAAATTTTTACCAGACCCACGACCTTTGTGTTTTATTGTAGTTGACAATCTTCACTTTGCACTGCCGGGTATGTACAGCTTTCCCAGTGTTTTGGTGTTAATTATGGCTCCTCTGATAGTAGTGATTGTAATATCACACTTTTGAAATTTTGTTTGTTGTTGCCTCTTTTTTCTGATCCAACTAGAACTGAACATGATCTGCAGCTCTGATTAAAACTCGTAGTCGATAATGAAATGGATGCGTTTCAAAAATTGGCTCTGAGCACTATGCGACTTAACTTCTGAGGCCATCAGTCGCCTAGAACTTAGAACTAATTAAACCTAACTAACCTAAGGACATGACACACATCCATGCTCGAGGCAGCATTCGAACCTGCGGCCGTAGCGGTCGCTCGGCTCCAGACTGTAGCGCCTAGAACCACACGGCCACTCCGGCCGGCGATGCGTTTCAAATGGTACTTTTTATTTATTACAAAAAAAGAGATTACAGTTCCCACGTCATGGCATCGATAAATAAACGAAATAACTTCGTTACGTCTGTGTGAGCTAACAGTTCCAAGTTTTTCAACTTCATTTTGATCTTTTGAAACGCATCTTTGCGTTTGTTACTTCAGTGCAAAACTCCTGTTTCTACAGTAATTCATTACCGCTTCGTTGTTCAAGGTTCCTCTGTCTAAAAAACGAAGCTAGAATGAACGCAGACCCAAGAAGCTAATGAGTTGCGTCAGGCGTGTCGCAGGTAATATCACTGATTAGCATCCTGCAGTCGCGTAACTCCATGCTTGACACAGCTGTTGGCTTCCGTTGCTCGTAACAATTTACGGTCACCATTTCCGAAGTGAATACCGAGTAAACACAATGCATGCCCACTTCCTGAAAATAAGGATGTGGCAACATTTGCCTCTGACGTTTCGTATCTTCTGTGTTACCTTAAAACTACTGTCGGCTCGATCTTGAATTCTACAGAAATTTCATCACTGCGGTTTAAATTACGGTGCTCTTTTTCCTGTCTTACTATCACACAAACACAATCCAGAAATAGCTTACCATCAGCTTGACGTATTTTCCATCACTCTTTTGCGAGTTCGTGCTGTGGACTTTACCAAAATGTGGAATTATCCTTTAGTGACAGTTTCCCACATTGTTAAGTGCCGTAACGGGAAAGCCACGTGTGACATCATCTCCATTTCTTTAGTCAATATTAGGTAACATATCTACCAAAGGTCAGCGGTAACAGATGTTGTGTTAACTCGTACTGACCAGATAGACTACGTGGCATTCTGGATACCATTTTGAAATTTAATTTGGTTTAATTATTGAAAACAATTAAGGTTAAATATTGCTTTGACGGCAAACGAATTTAAATTAAGCTATAATCATCTTGTGGTGTTGCAGTTCTTCTTAAGTCCGTGATTGCTATGAAAATAGGAAGAGGAATTTCGCCTTATACAAGACACCTTTTCTGTTTTGTTTTACCCATACATGTTTCAGCACTTTTTGTCCTATCTTCAGTGGGTTATTTTTTATTTTCTTACTGTAAAATTGTTGTTACATGTTAACATTCAGCGAAACTTTTGGTACATACACTACTGGCCATTAAAATTGCTACACCAAGAAGAAATGCAGATGATAAATGGTTATTCATTGGACAAATATACAAATATATTATACTTTAACTGACATGTGATTACATTTTCACGCAATTTGGGCGCATACATCCTGACAAATCAGTACCCAGAACAACGACCTCTGGCCGTAATAACGGCCTTGATACGCCTAGGCATTGAGTCAAACAGAGCTTGGATGGCGTGTACAGGTACAGCTGCCCATGCAGCTTCAACACGATACCACAGTTCATCAAGAGTAGTAACTAGTGTATTGTGACGAGCCAGTTGCTCGGCCACCATTGACCAGACGTTTTCAACCGGTGAGAGATCTGGAGAATGTGCTGGCCAGGGCAGCAGTCGAACATTTTCTGTATCCATAATGGCCCGTACAGTACCTGCAACATGCGGTCGTGCATTATCCTGCTGAAAAGTAGGGTTTCGCAGGGATCGAATGAAGGGTAGAGCCACGGCTCATAACACATCTCAAATGTTCGTACAGTAACTGCAACATGCGGTCGTGCATTATCCTGCTGAAAAGTAGGGTTTCGCAGGGATCGAATGAAGGGTAGAGCCACGGCTCATAACACATCTCAAATGTTCGTACAGTAACTGCAACATGTGGTCGTGCATTATCCTGCTGAAAAGTAGGGTTTCGCAGGGATCGAATGAAGGGTAGAGCCACGGCTCATAACACATCTCAAATGTTCGTACAGTAACTGCAACATGCGGTCGTGCATTATCCTGCTGAAAAGTAGGGTTTCGCAGGGATCGAATGAAGGGTAGAGCCACGGCTCATAACACATCTCAAATGTTCGTACAGTAACTGCAACATGCGGTCGTGCATTATCCTGCTGAAAAGTAGGGTTTCGCAGGGATCGAATGAAGGGTAGAGCCACGGCTCATAACACATCTCAAATGTTCGTACAGTAACTGCAACATGCGGTCGTGCATTATCCTGCTGAAAAGTAGGGTTTCGCAGGGATCGAATGAAGGGTAGAGCCACGGCTCATAACACATCTCAAATGTTCGTACAGTAACTGCAACATGCGGTCGTGCATTATCCTGCTGAAAAGTAGGGTTTCGCAGGGATCGAATGAAGGGTAGAGCCACGGCTCATAACACATCTCAAATGTTCGTACAGTAACTGCAACATGCGGTCGTGCATTATCCTGCTGAAAAGTAGGGTTTCGCAGGGATCGAATGAAGGGTAGAGCCACGGCTCATAACACATCTCAAATGTTCGTACAGTAACTGCAACATGCGGTCGTGCATTATCCTGCTGAAAAGTAGGGTTTCGCAGGGATCGAATGAAGGGTAGAGCCACGGCTCATAACACATCTCAAATGTTCGTACAGTAACTGCAACATGCGGTCGTGCATTATCCTGCTGAAAAGTAGGGTTTCGCAGGGATCGAATGAAGGGTAGAGCCACGGCTCATAACACATCTCAAATGTTCGTACAGTAACTGCAACATGCGGTCGTGCATTATCCTGCTGAAAAGTAGGGTTTCGCAGGGATCGAATGAAGGGTAGAGCCACGGCTCATAACACATCTCAAATGTTCGTACAGTAACTGCAACATGCGGTCGTGCATTATCCTGCTGAAAAGTAGGGTTTCGCAGGGATCGAATGAAGGGTAGAGCCACGGCTCATAACACATCTCAAATGTTCGTACAGTAACTGCAACATGCGGTTGTGCATTATCCTGCTGAAAAGTAGGGTTTCGCAGGGATCGAATGAAGGGTAGAGCCACGGGTCATAACACATCTCAAATGTAACGTCCACTGTTCAAAGTGCCGTCAGTGCGAACAAGAGGTGACCGAGACGTGTAACCAATGGCACCCCATACCATCACGCCGGGTAATGAGCCAGTATGGGGATGACGAATACACGCTTCCAATGTGCGTTCACCGCGATGACGCCAAACACGGATGCAACCATCATGATGCTGTAAACAGAACCTGGACTCATCCGAAAAAATGACGTTTTGCCATTCGTGCACCTAGGATCGTCGTTGAGTACACCATCGCAGGCGCTCCTGTCTGTGATGCAGCGCCAAGGGTAACCGCAGACACGGTCTCCGAGCTGATAGTCCATGCTGCTGCAAACGTCGTCGAACTGTTCGTGCAGATGGGTTTTGTCTTGCAAATGTCTCCATCTGTTGAGTCAGGAATCGGGACGTGGGTGCACGATCCGTTACAGCCATGCAGATAAGATGCCTGTCATCTCGACTGCTAGTGATACGAGGCCGTTGGGATCCAGCACGGCGTTCCGTATTACTCTCCTGAAGCCACCGATTCCATATTCTGCTAACAGTCATTGGATCTCGACCAACGCGATCAGCAATGTCGCGATACGATAAACTGCAATCGCGATAAGCTACAAACCGACTTTTATCAAAGTCGGAAACGAGATGGTACGCATTTCTCCTCCTTACACGAGGCATCGCAACAACGATTCACCAGGCAACTCCGGTCAACTGCTGTTTGTGTATGAGAAATCGGTTGGAAACTTTCCTCATGCCAGCACGTTGTAGGTGTCGCCACCGGCGCCAACCTTGTGTGAATGTTCTGAAAAGCTAATCATTTGGATATCACAGCATCTTCTTCCTGTCGGTTAAATTTCGCGTCTGTAGCACGTCATCTTCGTGGTGTAGCAATTATAATGGCCAGTCGTGTAATATTTACAATTGGGAATGAATAATTTTTGAAAAAATATTATACATCACTTGTTCATAGTTCACAGATGAGATCTACATCTACATCCGTACTCCGCAAGCCACCTGACGGTGTGTGGCGGAGGGTATCTTGAGTACATCTATCGGTTCTCCCTTCTATTCCAGTCTCGTATTGTTCGTGGAAAGAAGGATTGTCGGCATGCCTCTGTGTGGGCTCTAATCTCTCCGATCTTATCCTCATGGTCTCTTCGCGACATATACGTAGGAGGGAGCAATATACTGCTTGACTCCTCGGTGAAGGTATGTTCTCGAAACTTCAACAAAAGCCCGTACCGAGCTACTGAGCGTCTCTCTTGCAGAGTCTTCCACTGGAGTTTACCTATCATCTCCGTAACGCTTTCCCGATTACTAAATGATCCTGTAACGAAACGCTCTGCTCTCCGTTGGATCTTCTCTATCTCTTCTATCAACCCCATCTGGTACGGATCGCAGACAAGTAAGCAGTTTTCAAGCAGTGGGCGATCAAGCGTACTGTAACCTACTTCCTTTGTTTTCGGACTGCATTTCCTTAGGATTCTTCCATTGAATCTCAGTCTGGCATCTGCTTCACCGACGATCAACTTTATATGATCATTCCATTTTAAATCACTCCTAATGCCTACTCCCAGATAATTTATGGAATTAACTGCTTCCAGTTGCTGACCTGCTATATTGTAGCTAAATGATAAAGGATCTTTCTTTCTATGTATTCCCAGCACATTACACTTGTCTTCATTGAGATTCAATTGTCATTCCCTGCACCATGCGTCGATTCGTTGCAGATCCTCCTGCATTTCAGAACAAATATCCATTGTTACAACCTCTCGACATACTACAGCATCATCTGCAAAAAGCCTCAGTGAACTTCCGATGTTATCCACAAGGACATTTATATATACTGTGAACAGCAATGGACCTACGACACTCCCCTACGGCACGCCTGAAATCACTCTTACTTCGAAGACTTCTCTCCACTGAAAATGACATGCTGCGTTCCATTATCTAGGAACTCTTCAATCCAATCACTCATTTGGTCTGATAGTCCATATGCCCTTACTTTGTTCATTAAGTGACTGTGGGCAACTGTATCAAACGCCTTTCGGAAGTCAAGAAACACCGTATCTACCTGGGAACCCGTGACTATGGCCCTCTGAGTCTCGTGGACGAATAGCGTGATCGTCTTTCTCGAAACCCATGTTGATTCCTGCAGATTTCTAGTCTCCAGAAAAGTCATTATACTCCAAAGTAATACGTGTTCCAAAATTCTACAACTGATCGACGTTAGAGATATAGGTCTATAGTTCTGCACATCTGTTCGACGTCCCTTCTTGAAAAACGGGGATGACCTGTGCCCTTTTCTAATCTTTTGGAACGCTACGCTCTTCTAGAGACCTACGGTACACCGCTGCAAGAAGGGGGCAAGTTCCTTCGCGTACTCTGTGTAAAATCGAACTGGTATCCCATCAGGTCCAGTGGCCTTTCCTCTTTTGAGCGATTTTAATTGTTTTTCTATTCCTCTGTCATCTATTTCGATATCTAACATTTTGTCATGTGTGCGACAATCTAGAGAAGGAACTATATTGCGGTCTTCCTCTGTGAAACAGCTTTGGAAAAAGACATTTAGTATTTCGACCTTTAGTCTGTCATCCTCTGCTTCAGTACCATTTTGGTCACAGAGTGTCTGAACATTTTGTTTTGATCCACCTACCGCTTTGACATAAGACCAGAATTTCTTAGGATTTTCTGCCCGGTCAGTACATAGAACTTTACTTTCGAATTCGTTGAACGCCTCTCGCATAGCCCTCCTCACACTACATTTCGCTTCGTGTAATTTTTGTTTGTCTGCAAGGCTTTGACTATGTTTATGTTTGCTGTGAAGTTCCCTTTGCATCCGTAGCAGTTTTCTAACTTTATTAACGATCTGATGCACTGTCTTGTTTATAACATCATGTCAAAGTTCTGTTTATAGCTTAATTGGCAAAAGATTAGATGTATGCATTGGTTTACATACCTTACATGATGCTATTGGACATTTATATTGGTAGCTAGTCTACTACACAATCTACAACTTTTCATCTGCAAATAGCAAAACGTAATTTTGATTTTTCTATTTATTATGTATTTACAAGCGGAAATAAGTATTTAACACGTTTTTTGTGTGTAGCATACGGTTTTGATGTCGCAGTGCTTTCTCATATGTTGTTAGTGAAGTGAATAGGCTGATTTCGTAACCTATGGTCGCTTGACACTGCACTTTCTTCGATTTTTCAAAACATAGACAGAGTTTTCTCCGCCATTACGTGTTTTTGTGGCTCGAGTTTGAATTGTATTTGCAGTTCGTGGTGACTGGTTTGTGTGAGTGTGCTTGTGTGTGTGTGTGTGTGTGTGTGTGTGTGTGTTCGTTCAGGACTGGAGCAAAAGAGAGAGAGAGAGAGAGAGAATTTTTCTTTTTTTTCCTCTTGGTTAGTTTTCATGTGAACAGTGGCGGATTTAAAAATTTTGCGCCCCTAGGCACACCATATTATATGCGCGCGCCATGTTTCAAACAATAACTACTACCCGATCACTTCACAATTGCTGTTTTGGGTGGGAGCGCTATGAGCTGTTTACGTACTCTGCTATTCATTGATCTGAAGGACGCGTTAGTGTCTAGTAATGCTCAATCAAAATGTAATAGGAACTGTACTTGGGGTGTACGGCAGCGGATAAAACTAACTTAAAACTGCATTGCGTTAACACTTCTTCCGCCAAAAGACAACGGAAACGAACGCAAGGAAAATAACTATTCTTTAATGGCCTAAAAATTCAGTAGAGCGTGTAGGAGACATCGGATTTTTGTTGTACTTTCACTTTTAATATGTTCTTTTACACGACACCGTTGAAAATGAAAATAAAAAAGTTCTGTTACTATCTAAAAACTGAAGCGAACGTGTCATACATTAGAAATTAGTACGTACTTTTACAGAGATGCGTTAAACTGTCGTTTTGCGATCTAATGACTTCAATGTGTAGCAGATAAAAAAAACACGTTCGGTTTTAATACGTGAATTTATAGGAAAGCGTAAGGAATGAAAATGAAACAGAGAATGAAATAGAGATTTCGGTGCACGAACTAATAACTAAATACAGACGACTAACACAAAACTGGATTAGCTATTACATAATTTTACAGACTAGTGTGGAAAAATCAAATTGGTTTTATAATCTAATATTTAACGTCTAAAGCATTAGGGTCTGTGTAGCTAGATGCTGCATAATAAGTGTACATAATACCTTTAATCCATGTAACGGCTGAATAGTTTTGTACTGCAGCCAATGCTCTCACCATAGCTCTTTTTAACGGTATTAGCAAAGCTTTTACGTATTTATCGACAGAACTGAAGTACGTTATTTATTAATACTTTTTCATCTGGGCGTATTCTCCGATAACGTATATTTCCACTATACATTTCAGATGACGCCAAGAATACGCATCAGTTGTGATATACTACAGTATCAGTATGACTTGACTGTACAGCGCCCGGTTCTAGGCGCTACAGTCTGGAACCGCGCGACCGCTTCGGTCGCAGGTTCGAATCCTGCCTCGGGCGTGGATGTGTGTGATGTCCTTAGGTTAGTTAGGTTTAAGTAGTTATTGAACCTCAGAAGTTAAGTCCCATAGTGCTCAGAGCCATTTGAACCATTTTGTACAGCGCCGAGCGGCCTGGGTCATTCAGGTATTGTTTAGTACTGTCGGTCGCCTTCGGTCTTGTCTGCACGTAAACGAGGTTTAGTTCCGCGTTCTGCCATCGCCCGTTGTAAAATAAACAGGTACTACCTAGTTCGTAAATCCAATGAATGTGCTCTAAGTTATCATAAAAATCGCATGATAATCTTAAATTTTTAAAAGTAATATGAATAAATAAACAAAATCAGCAGTCAGCAAAGTTTGCGTCTGGCTTTGACGACAGAAAACTCGTTGATCTTATCTTCATAATTCAGATGGTTATCAGTTAGGATGTCAGCTTCGAAGTGAAGAATGGACAAGGTGTTCAATCTCTCCTCTGACAACGTAGAACGTAGGTACGATTTCAGTCTTTTAAGAGCCGAAAACGAGCGTTCTACTGAACAATTTGTAAGTGCTATACATAGAAATATTCTAAGAGCAATGTCAACATTCAATAACACGGACTGCAACCTCTCTTTTCGTAAAAATTCACTCATTTCAATTTGTATATCACTAATCTCAAAATATTCCGAAAGTTCTGCGAATTGTACACATTCACTAGGGAAGGAAGGCTCTAAATCCGTCTCATATGACTCTTGGAGTTTGGCTGCACGTTCAGCAATATCGTCAGGTGAACTGTTCTTAAGGTAACTGAAAACTTTGAAGGAGTCCAACAGTGTTCTATAGCTTTCCTTCCTCCAAACTAATTTGGCGTACAAGTTGTCGAGTACTGGGAGAAATGTTTAGATTCTCAATTCTTCCCTCCCAGTCAGCAAAACTTCTTCAGTCCGCTTCTTCGTCATCATGAAGTTTGCGTTTTCGTGATATTTTAAAGATGCATTCATAGTCTATATCAGTCACAATCTCCATGGATTTATTTTCGTAATAGTCGAACATGCCACGAATAGATGCAATAAATCCTACAAGTGATTCATATAATTCATGCACTATTTTAATTTCAATATTTACACTTTCCAATTTCATATTTACGCTATTAAATCTCTGGAGTAAGTCCTTCCAAACTGTCATAATAGTACTGTTTCTAGTCAGCTGTGTTGATTCCATAAAGCTGAAGCCTCATTTCGCACAAGTGGTTTTTCAAATGTATTATTGGCAATATGTGTGAGGGCATTGATAATGCCATCCCAGTTTTCATATAGCTTTACACACGCTTCCTCTCTTGCTGATCAACGTGTTTTTGATAAACTTTTTACCGTTTCGCTTCCTGGTTTCATGAAAGAAAGAAGTTTGTTCCAGTGCTGGGTAGAAGCAGAGAACAAATTATAAAGTTTTTGCACTACATTGAAAAATGAATATGCTTCCCGACAACAGCTTGCAGCACTAGCGCCGACTAAGTGCAAAGAATGTGCTGCACAAGGCACATAATGCGTTTTCGGATTTCGTTCTTTAATGCGTACCTACAAACCAGTGTAGGTTCCTGGCATATTGCTTGCATTGTTATATTACTGCCTCTACAGTCAGTAATATCAGTGGAATTTGTAGACAGGACTTTTAGTATGGCCTGAGCTAAGTTTTCGGACTTTTTCTTGTGTCCCTGGTTTGGTAAAAACAGAAGGGAAAGTTCAACAGGTTCACCATTCTTGTTCTCATATCATAATATGAAAGACAATTGATCAGTATGTGAAATGTCCGAAGTAGAATCTACTATCATAGAGAAATATTTGGCCTGTTTTATTTCACTTATGATAATTATTTTTATTCGTTCATAAGAAGCTCTACTCTTTCATCACAGGTTTTTGAAGAAAGATAACTTTTATGTCCCTGCCGTAGATTTCCATATCGTTCAGTGTACTCTGCGAGAAAAGGATCAAACTCGTCTATAAGTTCAAGAGACATCATAAATTGACCATTATGTAATGAATGGATTATTTAAACGTGTCCACGTAGGGGAAGTCCACGACTTCTTGTTGGCTTCTTCACTACTGCAAAACACCCTTTTCAACACACTGCGCCAGTACATTTTTTCTGTATCAACATATGACTCGAAATGGTTATCTACTGTTCCAAGTGACTTTTTTCTTGTTAAGAGTGATAACTCAGAATTTTTGTGTTCAAGTGAATTCCCATGATGAAATAAAATATTAGAAATATTTTTCCAATCTGCAATACCATTAGTAGCAATCGCGGCCTTACCTCCAAACAATTTACATGATGCACAAAAAACAGCACCGTTGCTACAGGAGCATACTAGAAAATCACGCAAAAAAGTTGATTCACCATTTAAAAGTTTATGGTAAAATACATTTTTGTTCAAATAACTGGTTTTATCACCTATTGATCTTCTTTAATTAGAAAAATCACCGTTATAGTTTTGATTAATGCCATGTTGTAAGAGAATGTCGATTGTTGATTCATTGACACACCATTCTGCAGGATCGTCACTAAAGAGGTTATTTCATTTTGTAATGTCTGACTCGACACTTAGCTTTTCGAAAAACTCGAAATCAGGAACAATTCGCTTTTCTTCATTTTTAACTTTTGTTTCGTCTGTATGTACTTCTTTCACAACAGCTGCAGTGCCAGAAATATCATCCATACTACGTGAACTCAGTCAATCCAGCAACATTTTTTGCGAAAAAATTATCAACTCTGCCAAACGTTTTTTGAACATCTCGTTCTCGCCTTTCCTTCGATAATTTCCGAAATGCCGCCCCACTTAATTTTGCACGTTTGCTTTTTCCAATGTTATTCATTTTAAAGGACTTACAAAATTGTCAACCAACAGTCAAAACAAAAGAAAAAAATTTGTAAAAGAAAAGAAAGAAGGACTGTATCCATTTCCAATCGTACTGCACCGCACATGAGCACAAAGCTTTTTACTTTAAACACGGACCACGTGCACAAAGATTTCTCCTTTAAACACGGAGCAACACGGATTACTCGAGGTAACTGTGCTATGAAAGAACGACAATGCAGAATAATTTAATTTCATTGCCGCCTGTTTCTTTGTTGTCAGTTAACAGTAGACGCACACCTGCCGGCTGGAATTTGTCTCGTACAGAAAATGGGACAGTCCTTTTTTGGCTTCTGTTTCCCACGTCGCCGGAATTTTAACTGCGACGCAAATATGTTCTGAATATTCTTAACACTGTCTTTCTAATTTAAAAAGCAAATAATTTTTGCAATTTCTTGCAGTGAGGTGTGCTGGATCGACTCTTATCCCACTTATTCATATAACATTTTAGCGGTTTTTGTGGGCAGGGAAGACAGATTACAAAGTTTAAGAGTCTTGTTGGCAGTTGATGTGTGTTGTCATTTGTGTGAACACTGCGGTTATGTCTACACGGAAATGCACCTTTTGTTCCAACATAAAATAAAAATAGCCTTTCCTCGAAGAAAAAACGCATAGTTAAGAAGTTTAATATAAAATTTGCAATGCCATGTGCTATTCGTCTGCACAGGGTGGGAACTTTGATATCGTGCAGGCTGCACCACGATAAATGAGACAAACAAAACTTGGTTTCTTCGTTTTGCCAAAAAAAGTAAATGCGAGCACGCTTCCTATAAACAACGTGTCCCAGGGTATCATGAACCTTCCTTCTGACAAACACATCAAGAAAGAGAAGGCAGCCATCTTCCTCCGTCTCCACCGTGAAACGAATATTTGGGTGGATTGAATTCAGGTGTTGTACAGCAACTGTTCAAATTCTTACTGCAATGAGACCAAACAACAAACGTATCAGTAGAACGAAAAACCAGTTGCGACGTTCGCTTGCTTCATTTCTTCATTGATAGTCCTCCGTGTCTACGTACTGCGTTGTTGTTGTTGTTGTTGTTGTTGTGGTCTTCAGTCCTGAGACTGGTTTGATGCAACTCTCCATGCTACTCTATCCTGTGCAAGCCTCTTCATCTCCCAGTATCTACTGCAGCCTACATCCTTCTGAATCTGCTTAGTGTATTCATCTCTTGGTCTCCCTCTACGATTTTTACCCTCCACGCTGCCCTCCAGTACTAAATTGGCGATCCCTTGATGCCTCATATTATGTCCTACCAACCGATCCCTTCTTCTAGTCAAGTTGTGCCACAAACTCCTCTTCTCCCCAATTCTATTCAATACCTACTCATTAGTTATGTGTCCGCCCCAGGTAGCTGAGTGGTCAGCGTGACAGACTGTCAATCCAAAGGGCCCAGGTTCGATTCCCGGCTGGGTCGGAGATTTTCTCCCCTCAGGGACTGGGTGTTGTATTGTTCTAATCATCATCATTTCATCCCCATCGACGCGCAGGTCGCCGAAGTGGCGTCAAATCGAAAGACCTGCACCAGGCGAACGGTCTACCCGACGGGAGGCCCTAGCCACACGACATTTCATTTTTTCATTAGTTATGTGATCTACCCATCTAATCTTCAGCATTCTTCTGCAGCACCACATTTCGAAGGCTTCTATTCTCTTCTTGTCTAAACTATTTATCGTCCATGTTTCACTTCCATACATGGCTACACTCCATACAAATACTTTCAGAAACGACTTCCTGACACTTAAATCAATACTCGAAGTTAACAAATTTCTCTTCTTCAGAAACGCTTTCCTTGCCATTGCCAGTCTAAATTTTATATTCTCTTTACTTGGAAAATCATCAGTTATTTTGCTCCCCAAATATCAAAACTCCTTTACTACTTTAAGTGTCTCATTTCCTAATCTAATTACCGCAGCATTACCCAACTTAATTCTACTACAGTCCATTATCCTCGTTTTGCTTTTGTTGATGTTCATCTTGTACCCTCCTTTCAAGACACTGTACATTCCGTTCAACTGCTCTTCCAAGTCCTTTGCTGTCTCTGACAGAATTACAATGTCATTGGCGAACCTCAAGGTTTTTATTTCACTATTGGTAAATGTTGATAACCCTCATTAACAGGTTGCAGGCAACATCAGCATACTGCTACAATAGTCTGCTGTCGAAAGCTATGAGCGGTAAAAACGTAACCACACAGTTCACAGTTCTTGCAGAATATGATGGTACGTGTGACACTATTTTTCAAATAAATTACACGGACACTGTCGTTAATTGTTCTAGCTCATGGTCTATTTGTCTTACACTTATTTCTCTGTTAAGTGATGCATTGTTGTTAATCTAACCAATACATGTTTCACATCTGACAATCGGCTGCGGACTGACTTTTTTGGGACCAAAAATCGGTCATAATAGGAACTGAAACTATACGTTGTTCGATGTATAAGTTACAGAAACTACAATTAAAACATAAATCTTTCAATTAACTGAATACATCGAAAAATTCATTCTTTTTAACAGTTCCTTCTACCTCAAATGTTAGGCCGAATTATTTGTTTAAATAATGAAATTAACAGATATAGTCATACAGACAATACTTTTGACAAATGTGGTAATTATTTTGGAATTAATTAATGGCTGGCATTGTTAATATGTTTTCGAATAGAGCCAAATAAATACTTTAAAGAATCCTAGTAGCTCTTCTTCCAAATGTTTATAATTACTACAGAATTTATATTTGTTTATAAGACATGAATAGAATCTAAGGCACGAAACAATTACTCATTTCACCCTATAATGATCTGTAGCAAAAAAATATAAACTAGGCATGCTCGAAATAAATTAGGAAATTAATTACATACACAAAACTAAGCACAAAACCAGACCTGGTGCCGTATTCCTTAAGAATGAGGGCCAATCTTTCTCTTTTATGGAAATGCAGTTTATACTCATGAGTGTTAATGGTAATCAGGCAAAAATGAAAACAATATGAATTTAAGGAGCCAGATGGCTAATCACGAGAGGAGGTAAAGAGATCCCAGATTGCTTCGTCACAGAGCCCAGGTTGCAAATATTTACTTTTTGTTCATTCGATGAGTAGTTTCGAGCCGAGACCCATTTTCAAATCAGGTGGAAAATGGGGAGTTATCTGTATGCACTGTAAATGTTCATTGTACATTTTTGACATCTTCGGAAATGCCATTTTCGACTATGTTACGACGATTTAAAAATGGGTATCGGCCCGAAACTAGCCATCGAACGAATAGAAAGTAAAAATTTGCTGCTTGGACTAGTTTTTCGTTCTACTGACTAACACAAATTTCTGACCCAAGCTACACCAGCATGCTGCAAGCTCGTAAACAAGAGTGTAGTCTATATATTTGAATAACCACACGGACTTCCGAGGTTTCTCGAAGTCTTCCACAAAACGCCAGTGTGAGTACACTCAGCTCTCAAACACCTGTCTGTATTGCAGGGCGACGGTGGCAGCGCCCTGGTCGTGAAGACTAAGAAAGGTTACAAGCAGATCGGCGTGGCCAGCTTTGTCTCTGTGAAGGGCTGCGAAGAGACTGGTCAGCCGGCCGGCTACACCAGAGTCACCTCCGTCCTCGACTGGATCAAGAAAACCGCCGGATTTTAATGAGCAACTATGTGCAGCGAATTTAAAACTTCCGATTCTGTTTGTTACAAGTATGATGGATCTTAAACAAAATTTTAATAAATCAGGCCCATGACATGTAATAACTGACAAAAGCATGGTGTCACAAACTTCTTCTATCCTCCGCCGTCCTTGTGTAACATACACATCCCATATACAAGGTGTTACAAAAAGGTACGGCCAAACTTTCAGGAAACATTCCTCACACACAAAGAAAGAAAATATGTTATGTGGACATGTGTCCGGAAACGCTTACTTTCCATGTTAGAGCTCATTTTATTACTTCTCTTCAAATCACATTAACCATGGAATGGAAACACACAGCAACAGAACGTACCAGCGTGACTTCAAACACTTTGTTACAGGAAATGTTCAAAATGTCCTCTGTTAGCGAGGATACATGCATCCACCCTCCGTCGCATGCAATCCCTGGTGCGCTGATGCAGCCCTGGAGAATGGCGTATTGTACCACAGCCGTCCACAATACGAGCACAAAGAGTCTCTACATTTGGTACCGGGGTTGCGTAGACAAGAGCTTTCAAATGCCCCCATAAATGAAAGTGAAGAGGGTTGAGGTCAGGAGAGTGTGGAGGACATAGAATTGGTCCGCCTCTACAAATCCATCGGTCACCGAATCTGTTGTTGAGAAGCGGACGAACACTTCGACTGAAATGTGCAGGAGCTCCATCGTGCATGAACCACATGTTGTGTCGTACTTGTAAAGGCACATGTTCTAGCAGCACAGGTAGAGTGTCCCGTATGAAATCGTGATAACGTGCTCCATTGAGCGTAGGTGCAAGAACATGGGGCCCAATCAAGACATCTCCAACAATGCCATTTGAACCATTTGAACCTCCCCTTTCTCCTCAGCATATCCTTCAGTCCTCGCCCTCCTAATGCTCTCCTCCTAGATATCCATCCCAAAGTCTTTCAAAATTTCCTCCAGGCCGACTCGAATGCCTACTGGAAATCCATCAACAGGTCTGAAGTCACTTCCTCACATTCCGACACCCTGACGACATCATCCTTGCTTCGTCCCTTCTCCAGAAGACCTTGCCTGATGTTGCGACAGCGTGCATTCCTACCAAAGCCGTCCACCCCCAAAGCCGTACCCTTCCCCCGCCACATGTACTCCTATTCCGCGAACCCCACTGGGTTTATCATTTCTCCCTCTGCATCACGACCAAGATACACTCCTTCACCACTGGCAAATACAGAGGAATATCTGTAACCTTTTGACGGCGAAGAAACGCTGGGAGTGGGTTCAGACATTTACTTGACTCAGTGCCACCCTCCCTATCAAATCCTTAGGCACAAATCACGCCCCGCATTACCCGCAACCAAAGACAGCTGCCCCTTCCCTGATGACCTCAGTAAGGCTAATCATTTTGCATCCTATCTCTCTGACATCTTCTCCATCCCAATGGTCGTCACTTTTGCTACTCCCTCTTCCCCACCATTCATGAACGTAGCGATATCACTTTCCCTCCACTTGCTCCTAGCTTCCAGTACTTGAACCATACGCCACAGACAGAATTAAACAATCCCATTAGAGCACACGACAGGATTGCTCCCTCCCCCCTCTCCCAAACCCCTCTCTCCTCGCCCTCAGTGTGCTTCCAGATCCTCATCCTCTGCCACCACACCCCACCTCCCGCTCCTCCAACACCTCCCTCCTGTTCGTCCTCTTCTCCCCCCCCCCCCCCTCGCCCCTTCCGGCCTTCCTTCCTTGATACAACCCTCCCATTTCCACTTGTGATGTGGTTTGTGATTTCTGTTTATGTTCTGCTAGAAGTATAGTGTTTTAAAATGTTTTCGTGCCGTGTCGGTTTTAATGCTGTGACTCACATTGTCATCGTATTATAAGTTGCGCCAGTGTTTCTTCAACATCTTCGCTCAGTGCGGTTTTCATTTATGCTCTCTGCAGTTTTAACGTGTGACAATGACTCCCATTTGCATTCTCCTTGTCTTGTGTATTCCATTCATATTTTGTACCGCCTTTCAACTTGGGTGAAATTACAATAAAGGAAAAAAAACTATATTTTATCAAGACGATCTTCAAGACAGTTGTATGAATCTGTCAATGATCCTTTCCATTGGTTTTGACGGATCGCTTCACCGCAAAGATATGAGCGAGCATATTCTAAGTTGGCATTTCTTCTAAGTTGGCATTTCTTCTAAGTTGGCATTTCTTGAATATTTCAAAGCGATATGCTAATACGCACATTGATTTTAGATATTAAAAAGATTGGTTTTTAAACGACTGTATTCAAATGAAACTCTGTCAGTTAATTCGTAACATAGAGGGCCTTATTTTCAGTAGATGACGTAAACTTAGGCTGTTGTATCTGCTATAAAAAGTCGCCTTGTCTGCCTGCTGCCATTGCACCAGTAAGATCATAGGGTGACATGCACTGCCGTGAGTTTGTTGAATTGAAACTCAAATGGTATATTGACCATAATGGATAGCTGCTACTGGATATCACGGTGTTCCACTTATTGTCCTAAGTAAAAGTAAATTTATTCTGATTATGTAATTCTCCCTGTATTTTACCATTGGAGATGGCTATTTATAGTAGAAATCTAGATAAGCAAGAGTAATAAAAACTAGTGGCATTGTGGCTGGTTGCTGTGTGCCTCTCCTTGCTAAATAAAAGCGCTGAAAAAGCGTAAAACTCCTTTTCTGCTTCGGATCACTTTCAAATTTCGTCGAATGGTTTTCGACGATCCCTAGCAGTTGTACCCCGTATACTAGAGCGAAAATTGCGGTCGCACTACATTCCAAAGGGGTGGGATCACGTTCAGTGTGGTTGCAGCCTCACGGTGTCCGTACAATAGGTCTGAAATGCCCAGGTCTTGGCAGCAGTGTCGAACGCTGCCAGGAACACCGACGTATTGCTCACAGAACTGCGAACTGTCACTTTCGACGGAGAAATGTGTGGGAATCCCCGCCCCAGCGAAAAGGGTAATTGCATTGCCACCACTTTAGACTTTTGCGTGTCGATTACGAAAGGCAGTGAGTCTAGAATATTTTCGTCGGCCACCCATAAGGAAACCGCGTGATTTCAACGCTCCGTGTCGCAGTTCTGATCTCAATCGCAGAGGCGTCAGAAGAAAGGTTGGGTAAGAGCATCTATGACGGCCTCCATATCACGTGATACGTCGACGGTGGTGTTGGCTAGAGCTGTGTTGAAATTTGATACCAATATGACATAATTAACTCACCTTAAAGCTCACATGAACTTGTGAGCAATGGCTTTCCCCCCCTCTTACACATGTCGACACCTTGCTGCTTGAGGCTTCGCCGAGCCCCATGGTGACGTCACAGGGCGCTACGCTTTTGCACCGTTACAGAGGGATCCTGTAGACACCTGTCAGCCACATTTGAAACTTATGCGTGGGAATGGGAGAGAATGACGGGGTTTCGGAAAAGTGACGCTCTAGTTTTGTTAGGCAGTGTACTAGTAAACCACTCTGTTGAATTTAGAGATGAAAAATGGGCACTTGCAAATGCAGTCGAAGGATTGGGAGACAATAAAAAGTATTATTATACGGCAGGGGAAAGGTGAATTTCGTCGCTAAAGACTCATTTAGGTGAGTTTGGCTAGAGAAAAAAAAAACATGTCAGAAAATTGGTGGTCTGTTTTCTGCAAGATGTGACGAAAGTGGATGTGGCAAGGAAACGAAGTTGGGTTTTTTGTTGCGACATGATGGTGCATTTCAGTGAGCATTAATTTTCAAAATTAATTTTATTGTTTTTACTTTTCCCCTCTGTGTCCAGTTTTGAAGTATTATGTATTTTTTGTTTGTATACTTTCATTGTTACCTTTGATTTCTTGCACGCCAAGCCATTGAAAATAGTCACCAGCTATTGGTAAGCATTGCTGAATGTGCTATTAATTAAATTTTCATTTCTATACTACTTTTGTCTAAAGTGGTTTTGGCATGTATGTGCTTCTTGCATAGCTTGCCGATGTTGGCAACTGTTTGAAGTTACTGTTAGCAAATCTACAGATACTAATTGAGTACATGTTAAGAAAGGTAGAGTGAAAAGGTAAATCTGGGAGATTCCATTGTCGTGGTTGGAATAGTTGCAATGCTTTTTCTGACAGTCAAAAGCTAATATTACAGTATGTGTGAATAGAAATAAACTAAATACTGACTAGTGGTCACATGAATAATTGTTTTACCTTCCCTTTAAGTCTAACATCAGAAGTTTAAAAAGTGAGCTGTTAATCATCTCTAAAGCTTTCTCACGTATGAGACAACGATCATAGCACTGAATGCCCACAAACATGTTTGCAACAACTGTTTCAATAGCGCACTTATTTTCTTTTGAAAACATTGAATTCACACTATTAAAGCAACTCTCCACATGCTGAAATTTCAATAAATGTTATATTATTAATACTCACTTATAAAAATAGCAATGAAAGGCCATGGTGGATGAGACAAGGAATTGTCACAGGTGGTCCTCATGTGAAGTAGAATCTAGTGAAAGAGTGGAGCATTATGATTGGCCCTTATTGAATTTACCTGCTGAATTACTGATACCGCCAGTGTGGAAGCACTGTTGGCCTTTTTTTTTTCTTTCTGCAGATAGGACTTGCAGCGGCAAAATTCTGTTTTGTATAGATAACCATATTTCACCTACAAAGTGTCCTACAGATTGTCAGATATGGAGACTCTTACTCAATTACACTGCTCTTCCACAGAGGACGGGAACTTAAATATTAGAGCGTGAAACCCATCTGCAACCTGGCAGTATATATCACCGTGTACTGTGTCGGTATAGTAAACATACAATTCGTATCCTTCGCCATACAAAATCGTCCCTTTCACATAATTCGCATACCTATCGACCGCCAGATACTCGTACATATACTGCGAAGACAGACAGCACTGTATATACTCCTCACTGCACTAGAGGTCGGGCAGTCATCCACTCCCAATGCATGACCAGAGCGCCCTCAGTGGACTGAAGTCACCCTCAGAACTGTTGTACAAAGGCTGGGTTGGTTCCCCTCGGCATAAAGACATTGCTGTTTCTGGTTCCAACCTGCTTGCTTGCTTGCTTTTCTACGCCCATCTCCAGACTCTGGGATTACAAGAACGTGTGTTATTTAGCATGGTTTGTCAAAATATTATACCATTTTCGCGATACTTCTCGATATCAAGCACATAGCAATATTGTGTGCATAGCAGTACCGCTTGCACAACATACATCTGAAGATACAGACCGGAAATTATTTCTCTACAAACTCGAAACTTTAGCGAGGTGGAGTGTGCTGTAAACCATTGAGTAACTAGAAACTTATCCCGTCTGCGAAGACCTTTATATGAAAACTCGAAAAAAAATAAATGACACTGATATTTCCACTAGCGAATACCGATGTCGGTGATATAACAGATTTAAAATCATCCCTATAATTTACAAAATTAACTAAGGTGTTTTTCACATCTAGAGAACCAGCAAACGTGCCTTCCATCTGTCTTTCACCTGCTAGATGCACACACCACAATCAATGTTCCCTCAACTAAATAAAGGCGCGAAATGTGCAGAAGCAGTCAACTGGACAATTTACGTGGGAGGGAATAATGGTCCAGCGTAAACAAACGTCCACATTGAATCTTCTCAAATTTCCACACTGTCACGAAAGCTGTCCAACACATACTAAGTATTAATTCGCTATTCGGTCGTCTAGAGGACGACACAGTTAAGTCAGCTACAGTCCTACAACCCAACAGGCCTCTACATTTGGACAGCTGCTACCGTTATCCGGAAACATGAATCATTCCCGCCACACGTCACTAGCGCTGCACACCAAGCACGCATAGGCAGAATCGACATAGGAAAACTGGCCACATGTATATTTTATTCCTGCACTTACAAGAGACAAGTATCGGAAATACACCCTACTCACGGCCATGGCTCTGGAAATATAAATATCTGTACCATTCTTATGACTTTGCTGTCACAGTATTCCACGTCAGATCGATACTTTCCTTACGACTGGGCATAGTCATTTCCTTTCCACATGTCGGAACACAAACACATACTTTACAGGCCTGATGCTCAAGGTGAACCTATCACCCACCCCCCTATTACATATACAATACTCTGCCAATAACTGACTCCTGGCGATACGAAATAACACTGAGAGAAAATCGGTGATTGGTGGACATGTCTCAAAAGTTTTTCCTGCGAGTGCGACCACTGTGTCTTAGAAAGAGGGGCGTAATTGTCTTACAAACCGCCAGTTGTTAAAAAACACGATCGCAATGACAGCATTACTATCACAAGCGGTCTTGATTCTACAGGTGCATACAAGTATCCATGTTAAGAACTATACCTGCTTTATAAATCAACCTATGGCTTTGCCTCCAAATGAATTGGTTTTTGGCCGGCCGCGGTGGCCGAGCGGTTCTAGGAGCGCAGTCCGGAACCGCGCAACTGCTACGATCGCAGGTTCGAATCCTGCCTCGGGCATGGATGTGTGTAATGTCCTTAGGTTAGTTAGGTTTAAGTAGTTCTAAGTTCTAGGGGACTGATGACCACAGATGTTAAGTCCCATAGTGCTCAGAGCCATTTTTTTGAATTGGTTTTTCCATACAAATACTTCGACACTGAATATAGACAGTGATCGCTGGAGTGTATATTATCAGACCAACTGTGCAGTTACACGTAGCCCACGATGCAACCTAGTAATAAAGTCACGGGATTTTGGAAGTGATTCGGCTAAGGAACGTGGTATGAATCCGGTATTTGCAACTCCCTCGTGCTGCCACTAGATATTTCTCCAGTATTTGTAACGTATTCTGTCTCAATGCAATGTCAGAGGTTCTGTGATATATCCAGTGGGTTAGAGGTGAAGGTTGACAGAGAAGGATCACAAACCGTAGATGGTGTGTTGATTGAGGTCGTAAGAAATGTATACAGGCTTTTCAGACCTCTAGTGTTACACTCTCTGGTAAAAATGCTGTCTGGAATTAGGAATCAAGTCTTTCCATTCAACTACATACCTGCATTGGATCCTATGGAGAAGTCCTTTAATGATTACTGTCACTAGTGAATCATATTTCTGGCACTCTCATATCTCGGAACTCACCTTTTTCAAACCTATCAGCTAAAGTACAATTTTAGATAGTTCCTATGCCTCCTACAATTTCTGCCATATCTGCAGCTCTGCACATGTGATCGTTCCAATTTAAGTCGGAGCTCAGCAAAAGTCGGAGAGAACTATATCCACCACCTTCTGCAACCCATGAAGAAACAGGCTAAGCTGAGTTACTGCGACAGGACTGTGTTTTGACCATTCGATGGAAACAGGAACTGGCAGAAGAATGAGGATTTTGCTATTGCACTGTGGTGCGTTCCCAAACTACATACAAGTACTACAGATCCGTGTCCCTCAGGGCACATTCACGTCTATCACTCCAACATGCTATCTTCATTATTCTGTACCATCCAGCAGAGAAAAATTACAAACTGTAAAAGCTCCACTGACTTCATCCGATAGAGAACTTGATAAGATTTTTACCACATCTCTCTCCTCCTATATATTGAAAATAAATACTGTCTGTGTGCCGGCATCGAGCACATGTGACGACGATCCTATTAAATACACATCTATTGATCCATTGCAGGGACCAGTGTAAATGTGCTTCGCCTGTGCTCTAGGAGGATGACTGTATCCCACAAACTTTAAGTCGAAGAGACCCTCCCTGTGACCCTGTGTCGTTATTTGAAACATTGATTTTTCTGCTGTAACACGCTTTGTACATTGCCATAAATTTTGTAATTTTCCACAACGACTTCGAGATCTGTGTCAGGTTCTAAACTGACATTAACACATTCTGATCCATTGCTTCACAGAGAAAACTAGATGTCGAATGGTTTAAGTCATGTTGTTACTGCTGCTACCATAACACGCCACACACACACCGCATGCTTTTAAATAAAAGACAGTTATAACTTAAGGAAACTGAAAGAGTTTGGCGGCGTTGTGGAGAGTTTCCAAACTGCAGTCCGAAGGTGATTTACGACCTCTACACTTAAACTCATCTGTCACAGCGACGGAATAGCTAATGGCTCTGCATTCCATTTCGACTGATTCCTCATACTGCAGTCATGTACGCAATCACTGTTTCGGTGCTAGCCATCCCCAGAAGGAGCTGCCCCTCCACCAAAACTCTTTCTCCAACTCAAACAAGCGATGTCAGTCAATCATTACGTGGTAACCAACAGCGTACCAGTGGACGGATGGGATGGAAGAGACACCGTCGGGTACTGTAATAATAAGCATCACAGTTGATAGCGCCAACAATTTTAGCAATTTTACAGTAATTTCCACACCGACCAATGATGCGATAGCATGTTTACCCAGTTTCAGTATCATAGCTAAACCACCCCGTCTCTGCTTTGCAAGTATCATTGCGAATGTAGATAGATGACTGTGCAGTACGTCCATTCACTGTTAATTCTCGAACACATCCATCATCAAAGTATACCAATCTAACACCTCAAGCATAGTGCATAATTTACGACCTATATCTATGCGGATGGGAGTCACAGAGCATTCTCGCAATCTTAGGATAAAATTAGAGACTGAAAGACCCCCTCGCACTATCTTTGACCAGCCCGCCCTGCAGCACCGTTACCGATTTAATCTGCACCCGACCAGAAATAGACCGCTACATTCCACATCTTGTGAATGAATGGAGCTTGCCAAGTCCTCGCCCATCCAAGCGAACAAGATATCTCCAGATGCGCCCATGTCGAGGAGTTTAGCACTCCTTATCGACGTATAGTAACGGATTTGAAAGCGTCGTGATGTAATAGCAGACGGTTAAGAAGAACTAGAAACGGGTGACTTTTAAGCATGATGGAGCTCCAGACAGATGGAGTTCGAAACATTTTACGTAAATCAACTACACTATCAATTTCAAAGTATTGTTCTAGTGTCTGGGATCAGTACCTGGATGGTATTGGTAAGAGAGAACATAAACACATGCACTCCTAAGGCTACAAGGTTCCACATTTAAAACAGGCTATAATGTTTGATCGCTCCAGTTTCTGACGTATTAGTCGTGTGGAGCGCAGCGCTCTTAATATTCCAATAAGAGAAATATTTTCCCAGAGCATGACATACATCCTTCTTGCAAGTTTCTCTACGATAAACTGTGGTACCAAACTGGAAAACGAAAAAACTACTTCCTTAAAACAGTGCCTCTGTGTGATGCATGTACAATATAGCTTTCAAGACACGTATAGCTTCCACTGTTCACATCCGATCACGGTTCAGAAATTATACTATGGCCACATCAGTCCTATATAAAATTATCGTTAGTAACGGAGAATACCTCCTACAAGGAAACAGATAAACGCATAGCAGCAGCGTCCGACATATGCAATTACAAGTCATTCCGCCACTAACTCTGTAAACAGTACATCTGTGAAGCAGATGTATACATGGGGATTGCAGTGTCTCACAAACACCTGTCGCTAACTTAGTTATGAAACTGGAGTATGTTTTTGGGTGTGTTTCAGTTTTGGCTGACCATTGTTTCATTTTTTGCTGAACAAGAACATTGAATCATCCTGGCAGATCAGAACTCTGTGTCGGACTGGGGGACTGGGACACGCACTTCGGACGTTCGACTTTTGCAGAAAAGGTCCCCTACCAACTGACCTGGCCAAGGGCGACTCACGACCTGGTGTCACACTAGTACACCTCCTTGGAAGACTCAATTAGTAAAGCACTTGCTTGCAAAAGGCAAAGGTCACAGGTTCGAGCCCTGATCCAGCACACAGATCTGGGCTGAGAAATGAGCGCACACTCCACGGTGGAGTGAAAATTCATTTTGTAAATTAGATCACTTGTAAAGCAAGTTTCATTGTGTAGCACAGGGACATGAAACGTCACATTCAAAATGGACATATACTTGTTTCAATCAGTTGGAGCAGTGTCTTCAGGGGGAGCGGTAGTTGGGTATTAAAGATAAACCCGTCACCAATGCGAACGTTGTTTTGTACGTTACTGAGTTCTACTAGCCTCAGTCCTACTGGGGGGGTGCCCTCATTCGACTTAGTCAGCCAGGTATAGGTGGACTTGCAGTTTGATGAGAATACCGAAGCACGGTGGAACCTGGCATTTTAGATACTAAAGGATCACTTTGAGATGTGCAATAACTGTGGCAACTATTCATCTTTTTTTCCAGAAAAATGTTGAATTTATTTAGTAATAGTAATTAGAAGTGGTTTGCAATGTTTCTAAATAAACTGTACAAATCGTAAAAATGTTTTTCTTTCACATTTATTGTTGAGGATTTCTTGTTTTTCGTTCATCATATGTTGTTCAAAGTCGTTTCTATACTCTCCTCCCTCCTTGAAGACGTAGTTTATAAAAAACTATATGAACCATGCGAATGTTCTTGTCTTGAACGCTGGAAATGCTTTGACGTCCATGTACATTAACTTATTGCTGTTTACTTCGTCGAGAGAGTCGCTGATAGCAATCGCTGATTTAAATTTTATCCCCTTCCACAGACTTGTAATTCTGGAGAACCATAGCGTTCGTTGTTGGCAGTGTCAACCAATCCACAGTACTGGCAGTACAGATGACGAGTCACATTTATTCTATTGCGTCCCACAGCTGTTGGGATTAAATCACTTATAAACATGTAGGTTGCTGAGCGCAACCTTGAACTTATGGATTTTTCTGCAGAATTAGACCAGACTGTCTTCCAGTTTAAGTCTTTGTGTTCTCTTGTTTTGCATCAGGACAGGACGTGGAGGTTTTTCTCCAATTGTTTCGATTATTCACTTCACCGTGTAGAATTGGATATCTTCCCTAAAGTATATGTCGCGGCTGGCATGGCGTGGATCATGTTTTCTGACATCCTTCTGATTGATTGACTGATTTTGGGGAGGGGACCAAGCAGAGCGGTCACCGGTCCCATCGGATTAGGGAACAAAGTCTCCCGTATTCTTTCAAAGGAAACATCCCAGCATTCACCTGCAGCGATTTACGGAAATCACGGGAAACCTATATCAGGATGGCCGGACGCGGGTATGAACCGTCGTCCTCCCGAATGCGAGGTCAGTGAGCTGACCATTGGGCCACCTCGCTAGGTCACATCCTTCTGTCGCCTATACAGGGTTATTACAAATGATTGAAGCGATTTCACAGCTCTACAATAACTTTATTATTTGAGATATTTTCACAATGCTTTGCACACACATACAAAAACTCAAAAAGTTTTTTTAGGCATTCAGAAATGTTCGATATGTGCCCCTTTAGTGATTCGGCAGACATCAAACCGATAATCAAGTTCCTCCCACACTCGGCGCAGCATGTCCCCATCAATGAGTTAGAAAGCATCGTTGATGCGAGCTCGCAGTTCTGGCACGTTTCTTGGTAGAGGAGCTTTAAACGCTGAATATTTCACATAACCCCACAGAAAGAAATCGCATGGGGCTAAGTCGGGAGAGCGTGGAGGCCATGACATGAATTGCTGATCATGATCTCCACCACGACCGATCCATCGGTTTTCCAATCTCCTGTTTAAGAAATGCCGAACATCATGATGGAAGTGCGGTGGAGCACCATCCTGTTGAAAGATGAAGTCGGCGCTGTCGGTCTCCAGTTGTGGCATGAGCCAATTTTCCAGCATGTCCAGATACACGTGTTCTGTAACGTTTTTTTCGCAGAAGAAAAAGGGACCGTAAACTGTAAACCGTGAGATTGCACGAAACACGTTAACTTTTGGTGAATTGCGAATTTGCTGCACGAATGCGTGAGGATTCTCTACCGCCCAGATTGGCACATTGTGTCTGTTCACTTCACCATTAAGAAAAAATGTTGCTTCATCACTGAAAACAAGTTTCGCACTGAACGCATCCTCTTTGATGAGCTGTTGCAACCGCGCCGAAAATTCAAAGCGTTTGACTTTGTCATCGGGTGTCAGGGCTTGTAGCAATTGTAAACGGTAAGGCTTCTACTTTAGCCTTTTACGTAAAATTTTCCAAACCGTCGGCTGTGGTACGTTTAGCTCCCTGCTTGCTTCATTCGTCGACTTCCGCGGGCTACGCGTGAAACTTGCCCGCACGCGTTCAACCATTTCTTCGCTCACTGCAGGCCGACCCCTTGATTTCCCCTTACAGAGGCATCCAGAAGCTTTAAACTGCGCATACCATCGCCGAATGGAGTTAGCAGTTTGTGGATCTTTGTTGAACTTCGTCCTGAAGTGTCGTTGCACTGTTATGACTGACTGATGTGAGTGCATTTCAAGCACGACATACACTGTCTCGGCTCCTGTCGCCATTTAGTCTCACTGCGCTCTCGAGCGCTCTGGCGGCGGAAACCTGAAGTGCGGCTTCAGCCGAACAAAACTTTATGAGTTTTTTTACGTATCTCTAGTGTGTCGTGACCATATGTCAATGAATGGAGCTACAGTGAGTTTATGAAATCGCTTCAATCATTTGTAATAGCCCTGTATTTTCTGTCGCGTTGCCCTGTCCAACCTTCAGTAAGTGTGACTGACATGCCGGTAAGTTGAGAGCATTTATGAGGTCGTTCCCTACAAGAGCTACACACTTCACCTCACAATCTGCTAAAGCTGTGCCGCCTTGGTTCAGATATTTCGTCAGCTGATCCATGGCTACCCAACACGACATACCTTTCCAAATGAACCAGTCTATTTACTTTTTCACTTGTGTGATATACTTTCTATCGATAGGTACGATTTGTACAACATTACACATTTCGCATAGGGTCAGTATGCTTTCACATTCACTCTGTTGTTGTGCTATTCGTTATCAGTCCACCAAACACGATATTGCACTATGATTGTCTAAACAGATAACATGCTCAGTTACATGATTTATTGGTGACACGAATTTCTTCAGATCTAAAATACGCGGAGTAGGGAAGCTCTCACCAGTATGAGGTGGTGCACATTTTCTAAACTATAGAGCCGTGTGGTCTAGGGCGCCTTACCACGGTCCGCCCCCCCTTCCCCCCCCCCCCCCCCCCGTCGGATGTTCGAGTCCTCCCTCCCTTGGACAAGGGTGTGTGTGTTGTCCTTGGCGTAAGTTAGTTTAACTTAGATGAAGTAGTGTGTAAGCCTAGGGACCGATGACCTCAGTAGTTTGGTCCCATAGAAACTTACCATAAATTAAAAAAAAAAACCGTAGATTCCCAGATGCCTATTTCAGTCACATCAATGAGATATATGCTGTAGATTGTATACTGTTTAGGAAATTTAGTTAAGTTAAGAAATACAGTGTTAAAGGTTGTTGACAAACATCTTAAATGAGCAGTTAAGCGGCCCTGATGGCAAGCAGGGTGCACTCAGTGATTGCGAGGTCAACTGAGGACCTACCTGACTGAGAAGCAGTGGCTCCAGTCACGAAAACGGGCAGCGGATTAACGAGCGGAGTGCTAACAACACACACCTCCGTAGCCGCATCCAGTGACGCCACTCAACTGAGGACGACACGGCGGTCAGTGGGAACCGTTTGTCCCTCACATCTATATCTACATCTACATTGATATTCCGCAAATCACATTTAAGTTCCTGGCAAAGGGTTCTTTGAACCACCTTCACAATACTTCTCTATTATTCGACTCTCGAACACCGCGCGGAAGAAACGCCCAAATCATTTAGTGCAAGTTCGGATTTCCTTCATTTTACTATGACGATTGTTTCTCGCCATGTACATCAGCATCTACAAAATACATTCGTATTCGGAGGAGAAATTTGGTAATTGAAACTTCGTGAAAAGATCCCGCCGCAACGAGAAATGCCTGTTTTAATGGCGTTCACCCTAAATCCAGTATCATGTCCGTGACACTCTCTTCCCTATTTCTCGATAATGCAAAAGGTGCTGCCCTTCTCTAACCTCCGTTAACCCTATCTTGTAAAAATCCCACACTGTGCAGCAGTACTCCAAACACTAATGGACAAGCCTAGCGTAGGCAGTCTCTTTTGCACATTTGTTGCATCTCCTAAGTGTTCTGCCAATGAAACGGAGTCTTTAGTTCGCCTTCCCCACAACATTCTCTATGTGTTCTTTTCAG
Organism: Schistocerca americana; assembly: GCF_021461395.2. NCBI lineage: Eukaryota > Metazoa > Arthropoda > Insecta > Orthoptera > Acrididae > Schistocerca > Schistocerca americana. The sequence continues at coordinate 45,987,487 of NC_060127.1, forward strand.
TTTAAGCTGTTTGTAATTGTAATTTTCTAAGTATTTAATTGAATTTGAGGCCTTTAGATTTTATTATCGTGTAACCGAAGTTTAACGGATTTCTCTTAGTACTCATGCGGACGCCCTCACACTTTTCATTACTTAGCGTCAACTGCCAATTTTCGCCCCATTCAGGTATGTTTTCTAAATCGTTTTGCAATTTGTCGGTCTTCTGATGACTGTACTTTACTATAAACGAAACAACCTTAGTCGGCTGCTCAGATTGTCTCCTGAATTGTTTATATACAAAAGGAACAGCAGAGAGTCTATACCAATACCTTGGGGAAAGCCAGAAATCACTTCCTTTTCAGTGGATGATTTTCCGTCAATTACTACGAACTGTGACCGCTCTGACAGGAAATCACGAATCCAGTCACATGACTGAGACGATATTCCACAAGCACGCAATTTCATTACAAGCCGCTCATGTGGTACAGTGTCATAAGACTCCTGGAAATCGAGAAATACGGAGTCAATTTGAAATCCCTTGCCAATAGCACTCAAGATATCGTGTGTGTAGAGAACTAGTTGTGTTTCACAAGAACGATGTTTTCTTAATCCGTGTTGTCTTTGTGTCAATAGATCGTTCTCTTCGAGGTTATTCCTAATTTTCGAACAGAATATATGTTCCAAAACCCTGCTGAATATCGACGTTAATAATATAGACTTGTAATTTAGTCGATTTCTCGTACTACCTTTCTTGAGTATTCGTGTGATCTGTGCAACTTTCCAGTCTTTAGGCACTGATCTTTCGTCGAGCGAAGGGTTGTATATGATCGTTAAGTATGGAGCTATTGTATCAGCATACTCAGAAAGGAACGTAACTGGTTTACAGTCGGGACCGGAAGTCTTGTGATTTAAGTTGCTTTATTACTCCGAGGATATCTACTTCTAAGTTACTCATGTTGGCAGCTGTTCTTGATTCGAATTCTGTAATGTTTACTTCGTCTTCTTTGGTTAAGGAATTTCGGAAGGCTGTGTTTAGTAACTCTGGTTTAGGAGCACTGTCTTCGATTGTATTTCCATTGTTATCGCGCAGAGAAGGCATTGATTGTGTCTTGCCGCTAGCACACTTTTCATGCGACCGGTATCTCTTTGGATTTTCTGCTAGGTTTCGAGACGATTTTTCGTTCTGGAAACTATTATAAGTATATCGCATTGAAGTCCGTGCTAAATTTTGAGCTTCTGTAAGAGATCACGAACCAAAACCATTTCGTATGGAGTTTAGATTATTATGTCATGCTGAGACTTTCAAACCACAGGAAAGGATAAACAATTCGAGTGAATAATTACCGAACCAAAGCCTTTTCGTATGGAGTTTAGTTTATCACGTCATGCTGAGACTTTCAAACCACAGGAAAGGATAAACAATTCGAGTGAATAATTACAACAGTTTAATCTCAATATGTTTATTATTGCTTTTACAGTAAAGGACACATTACATCATTGTCTAGAAGTGTAACCGTGTGCCATACAGCACTTTAATACTGAGTCACAACTTGTCTTAACCGTTGTGTTTAAATTGTCCCACGGCGTCAATACGGGTCAGGGATGTATTGTTTCGATGAATAACCATTAAGCTTGCTGCTGTCTTTTTCCTCAGATTGTCCAGAAGACCTGGCAGAATGGCTCTCGCCGTAAGTGGTGCCAGCATTAATGCGTTCACACACTCCAGAACGACCGCAGACGAGGTCGGGGGCACACTGTGTGTTCTCAGGTGGTGACGCGTCACACCTTGCGTGCTCCCCTGCACAGGACAAAGGAAAATGCGTGTCAGGTGTCACCTTAACTGGCGTGAAAGCAAAACACAGCAATTATTTTTATTTGTACATACTAGTTTTACAGTGTTAAACGTCTGTCTTTCAATATATGCACTGAAGCGCCAAAGAAACTGGTATAGGCATGCCTATTCAAATACACATGCAAACAGGCAGAATACGGTGCCGGGGGCGGCAACCCCTGTATAAGACGACAAGTGTCTGGCACAGTTGTTAGCTCGGTTTCTGCTGCTGCAATGGCAGGTTATCAAGATCTAAGGGAGTTTGAACGTGGCGCTACAATCGGCGAACGAGCGATGGGACACAGTGTCTCCGAGGTAGAGTGAAGTTGGGATTTTCTGGTATGAGCATTCCATGAGTCTACCGTGAATATCTGGACTCCGGTAAAACATCAAATCTCCGACATCTCTGCGGCCGGAAAAAGACCCTACAAGAACTAGACCAAAGACAACTGAAGAGAATCGTTCAACGTGGTGGAAGTACAACCCTTCAGCAAATTGCTGCAGATTTCAATGCTGGGCCATCAACAAGTGTCAGCATGCGAACAATTCAACGAAACATCATCGATATGGGCTTTCGGAGCCGAAGGCGCACTCGTGTGCACTTCATGGTGAACGACACAAAGCTTTATGCATATCCTGGACCCGTCAACACCGACATTGGGCTGTTGATGAATGGAAACATGTCACCTGGTCGGACGAATCTTGTTCCAAATTGCATCAAGCAGATGGGCGTGTACAGGTATGGATAAAACCTCATAAATCCATGTGAGCATGGAACTGTTCAAGCTGTTGGAGGCCCTGTAATGGTGTGGGGCATGTGCAGTAGGAGTGATATGGGACCCCTGATACATTTAGATTCTACTCTGATAGATGATACGTATGTAAGCATCCAGTCTGATCACCTGCATCTGTTCATGTCCATTGTGCATTCCAACAGACTGGGGCAGTTCCTGCAGGACAATGCGACACTCCACATGTCCAGAACGGCTACAGAGTGGCTCCAGGAATACTCTTCTGAGTTTAAACACTTCCGCTGGCCACCAAGCTCCCCGGACACGGACGTTATTGAGAATATCTGGGATGCCCTACAACGTGCTGTTCAGAAGAGATCTCCACCGCCTCGTACTCTTGCGGATTTATGGACAGTCCTGCACGATTCATGGTGTCAGATCCCTCCAGCACTACTTCAGACGTCAGTCGAGTCCATGCCACATCTTGTCGCAGCACATCCACATGGTCGTGGTGGCTGTACACTATATTAGGCAGGTGTATCAGTTTCTTTGGCCCTTCAGTGCATACTCACACATTAACAAAATCATACCGGTTATACAGATTGTTTCAGGAGTAACAGTGAGTTTTTTAGGGGTTCATAGTATAGAGAAATTCGAATAAAGCGTTCTACGTAACCTCTGCCCCGTTTCTAATGGAGATACAGCTGTTAGAATGGAACCCAAGCAGATACTCATACAGAGAGGTTGTGAAAGGAAAATTGGTGAAGTTCAAAGGTGATTTACATAAATTCCACCTCTGCCTTCAATCCCCTTTCAAATTCTCTTTACAATACCAAGTGTTTTGGCGTTGTTTTACAAGGGAAGCTATAATCGCAATCTGAACGATCAATTTGTCTCTTCTATGTGAGCTGCACGATACAGCTACCCCCATAGTCAAAAATCTCAAGGGGTAAGGTGTAGGTATCTTCGTGGCAAGCAACGTGACCATTTCTGCCGATCCGTATTGCAAAGGATGTTATGTTTAGAATGACTATTAGAATGAGCAGGTGCCGCGTCATACTGGAAAACATCCCCACCCTTGTAGCCTAAAGAGCGTTTCCCGATACTGCTAGAAGCTTGTTTTCAAGAGAAGTCATGCTGTGGGCAACCTGGTACATTTTGTTTACCAGACATCGGCCGCACTTTGTTCGCATCACATGACCAAATAATTGACCTGGTGATAATATCATTGGCATCAGTGGGAAGTTCTCCATTTGCACTTCCTTGCCCCTTAAAAAGTAAAGAGCCAACAAAAAGAATTCAGTATGATGGAACTAATCCAACTGCATTAGTCGAAACTTAAAAAACGCTCTCCCCATACACTATCTTCACTCAGTCAAAAAATTGAGGAGGAGGGTACTAGTTCAATTGTGCTTTACACCTCACCCTCCTCTCCTTATACCCAGCTAATCACAGTGAGGTGTTAAAAATTAAACAGCTAATCAGATATCCAATGTGGGGGAACTAGCTCAGTTGTGTTTTTTGCCACCCTACGCCTCCTCCCACTCCTCTTTCCAGCCAATCCGAGTGCAATATTAAATTGATGTGCAAACATGACACCAAGTTTCTGGAGGTAGCATGATAGCTCAGTTGCTTTCGAGATAATGTTTCTTGGAAACCTGTAAGAGAAAGATGATGCTGCGTGCCTGGAAACTGGTGCTAATCTCCTCCGCACCACTTACTTCATCTTCAGAGGACTTTAACGGTCATATACTTCTGGATAAGGCTAATACATTGGCCTGAAGTCTATACTGCATAGAAGATGATGATGATTGTAAATAATGTAGATACCCAAAATTACAAACTGTAGATTGTAGTGTGACGTCAGCATCACTCATTATAACTTAACAAATGTCATTAATAAGCTGTTAGGAGATTTTTCCATAGGCATTAGTCGTTAGGCATTATCTGTCATGCATTAGGCATTAGCTGTTCTGCATTATGCATTATCCATTAGGAATTATGCGTTAGGTATTAGGCTACATGTGTTGGGTGTTACTGCATCTTAAATAGTATTCCAACGCCAGATGGATATTAGCAAATGGATCATAAATAGTATTATCTCACTGGAGGCTGTAAGTTAGATCTTCAGCAGTGCTTTAGACAATTTAATGTTGTGTGCATGTTAATAAGCTAGGCAGACGAATTGTGTGCAGAAATATTTAATTAGCTTGCACAGCGTTTCGAACTTTTGGTGATTTTCGGATTTGAAGTTATTATTGGTGCAGTTTAAGCTGCAAGACAGTCCTGCAGTAGTGCTCATATGTGAGTAACTTTTATGTATGTAGGTGAATTTAATGCAACATATTTAGACCGTACTACTGTTGACTACTAATCTATAATTTATTCAAATTCTGCTGCATTTATTTTAATAAATTACACAGACAATTTAGATGCAGGAATATTTAATTTGAAGTTCAGTTGTGTTTGCAGAATGTGAGAAATCTTACATATAATAAAATTTTGTTTCGATATTTATTTCATTTTGATATTATTTTCCTAGAGACCTTTTAATACGATAAGAATGTAAGCTACCTGTATTTTAATAAATACATACAATTTAGAAGAGGTAATATATTTTTGGAGGTCCATAGATCTTGTAAGTGTTGTGTGCTTATCGAACTTTCTTGGGCAGTTTCACTGTAAACAAGTGCTGCTTGACCTAAAAGTTTTATCTGTAGTACCAATATGCAAGCCATGTGCATTTCAAAGGTAATACGAACAGTTTACACGCTGGAATATTTTATTTGAAGCTTTACTGTGCTTGCAAAATGTGTGAAATCACACATAAAACACAAGAAAAGATAAAAATTGTATTTATTTTCGAGTTATCGACTCTGCCATTGTGTCTGGAAATGTCACATCTCTGTCTCAGTCTTTGGTCGTCTTGTGGGTGTGAATAAACAAAACATCGTACTGCAGTTTAGGTGATATATTGTAATAAAACGCCTTCTCCCTTCCTCAAATCAAAGTCATGAAAAGACCTTCCCCTTTCCTTCAAGATTTGGTTCTTGCTCTCCTTGTTTTTCTTTTGGCTATGTTGTGTGTGTTTGCACAACACATGTTTTTGTTAGTTGATGGTGTTGTTTAATAGTTGATTGTGAAAAGTATAATGTATAAGCGTTTAGAGAGCCTTGGTGCCATAGTTCTTATTGATAGATATTGCAACTTTGTTGAAAGTTTTTATTGTACAGAACCTCTACAAGGTCTGAGTCATCTGCAATAAAAGTAGTAATTCTCAATCAATATGATCGATTATATTTTTATATTTCTTTGTTTAAATTTCTATCGCATTAGCATGTAATTTATTCTGGTTCATTTTAAATCCAGATGTTGCACTGAAACTGCGTATTGAAGCAAAATTCGACTGACACACACCGATCAGACAGCACATTGTGACTACCGACTTACTATCGATATAAATCCGTCCAGACCGTAGCAGCGTCACCTGGCGAGGAGTGACTGCTGGTCAGACACACGCACGGCGTATGTAGTATCAGTGAGCTTGCTAACGGTGTACAGAATGCGAAAGCTGTGCAGTCCATCTGAGTTTGACCGACGGCAGATTGTGATGACCAGGGGGCTCTGGGTAAACATTTCGGAAACTGCATGACTACAACTGAAATAAGCACATGACCCTCGGCACTGGACATTGGCGCAGTGACAGAGCGTTGCATAGTCTAATGAATCCCAATTCTCCATGATGGTGGTGGGAGGTCGCTAAACCGTCGTCTTCCAGGGGAACAGCTCCTTGACACCTGTACTGCGGGACACAAACAATCTGGCAGTAGCGGCTACACTATGCTCTGCAGAACAATCACGTGGGCGTCAGTGGATCCAGCGAATGTTTAAAGTACCACGATGGCCAAGGAGTATCGTACACTGATTGCAGACCACGTACACCTCTTCATAAATATTTCCTGACGGAAGTGGCATTTTTCAACAAGATAATGTGCCATGTCACAAGGCCAGGAGTGTGGCGGAGTGGTTCGAGGAACACAGTGGCAAATTCCAGTTGATGTGCTGGCCCACCAACTAGCTAGAGCTGAACCTGATCGAACACGTTTGGGATGTGATTACATCTGGCGTGACAGTGGGCCTAATCAAATAATGCATCTTCTTGCCATTCTGCTGCAGAGCTCTTATTTATTGAACAATATTCCTCCTGTTACGCTCCTCCACTATCATGCCCTTTCGTTGTTGATGTAGAAAGCTGTGCGTACATTCTGTGATGGATATTTGCAACAAACAGACCTGTCCAATTCTTCTTTTGCTCAATGCCAGCAATGTACAAGAGAATGACGAAATTACGTTGCTATGTGTATGACATCGTCAGATCATTCGAAAAAAAGAATTTGTTCGTACATATTAGTTGTAACATCATGCAGTGCATGATGTCGCAGAATCTGTATAACTGGCAACTGAGAGTGGGTCTGAGGGCATGCATCAGTACTCAGCAGTACGTGCATGGCCACTTTGTGCGAACTACAGTCACCCCCCACTCCGATGAAAATGGTGAACAGAGTAGTCGTAGCAGCCGTGCACTAACTTTACAACTTTCACTCCCAAAAAAGCACGAATGCAGCAACTACGGCAATTTTGTGCTGGAGAACACGTGAAAACACACATGGAAATTTTTAAAAAAATTAATATTTTTGGTTGCTAATGGTGGCTGCTGGGATATGGGCATGGACATCGGCGCAGAGTGGACAGTGAGCCCTCCCGCCCCTTCTGTGGCCCTGGAACCTAGCCATATGGACTGTCACTGATGGCATGATTCCTGGAATGGCCTTGAAGATAAAAATACGCTGATGCTGAGGTAGTGGTGGTGGTGGTTAGTGTTTAACGTCCCGTCGACAACGAGGTCATTAGAGACGGAGCGCAAGCTCGGGTTAGGGAAGGATTGGGAAGGAAATCGGCCGTGCCCTTTCAAAGGAACCATCCCGGCATTTGCCTGAAACGATTTAGGGAAATCACGGAAAACCTAAATCAGGATGGCCGGAGACGGGATTGAACCGTCGTCCTCCCGAATGCGAGTCCAGTGTGCTAACCACTGCGCCACCTCGCTCGGTGCTGATGCTGATATCAGTGAAATGTGGTATGCACAGTATTGTCTCTGCTGTAATATGACACTGCAGATGAGAAAGTGCTGATGCTGATGTCAGCACTTTTCTACCCAGAAACTGCAGTGACCCACTATTGACTTGTTACATACTTGCGATGAAAAAACGAAAGTACTTCAGGACCACTGTTTAGCCAGCTGGTGCAAGTCTTTTAATTGAAGGTCATTTCGATGACTTGAGTGCCCCAATAATCCTGTTGTGGTAGAGGACTTGAAGTTTAATATGGAGTGTGAACCACGTGTTGTTGCTGGCACTTTGTAACATTACACTGAGGTGGAGGCTAGGTTGAAAGCTGACTGAATTAATAAGTGGCCTGCCCAAAATTCAGTCCCGCGATCTTTTAGTTTACAGGCACATGCTTTACGGCTAGACCACCAGGCCTGACTGCAGTGACAATGTGACAAGAGCGGGTAGTGCAGTACTCACGCAGGAAGACGAAGCAAACTTTGCAGCACCCACACTTCCCGGTCATCCCCGAGCGGCAGGTCTCTGGCGGCGCGGCACACCTGACCCTGCCGCAGTACTTGTTGCTCCTGCGCAGGCACTGTACGATGGGCACATCGTTCTTGACGAGCGCGCCCTCGCTACTGTTGTTCCAGTCCACCTCATACGTCTGCAGTTCTGCCACCGTCCGCCAGGTGGCTGCCAGCAGCAGCAGCGACGCACCCCCCAGCACCATCTGCAGGCACTGCAAGGCACAGCCACACCTGCTACAAATCCTCTCCCAAGATACATATTATTTGCCTCTTTTCCTGCCCTCTTTACTGTTTGTAATAGATATACCATATTGAGGTGTCAGGTCAGAGGGGTGTTCTGAATACAATTTCGACACAATGCAGCTCAATAGGCTGTGGAGTGGAAGGGGTAGGCTAGCAATAGAACAGTGCATCACCATTGACTAGACACATTTATTCAACACATAAGTCAGGTATTACCCAAAAGGAACAATCAGTACAAATTACAAAATAATATTCTTTTCTTTTAAGTCACTCAAACATTTAAACAGGCAAATAGCAATCATTTAACTGAAAGCCTTTTAAGAAAGCAAGACTAGAAAATTTAAATGATGAGTTAAAATCATATTTAAATAGGCTCTGACCGAGCACCTATTTTAAAACGAAATACTTCCTTTAAGGAACCAGCGGTCAAAATTGCATAATCCTAACAACCATATTACATCCAACACATTTAAGATTAAACAGTAATATATAACATCACAGAGTTGCAGGCCCAAGTTTTAAGCCGCAGGTTTCAGATGGACTGCATTGCAACAGTACAATACAAGTCCCTCAGAGGATCTCCCCACACAGGAAATTATTGCCGCAATCGACAAAATATCAACATCGTTCCATGTACAGACCTAAAACAAACTAAAAACTCTCTAAGTTTGGTACAGTTAATTCCGTTTCAACATAACATACATCACAAGTCTAGCCCTAGGACGGCACCGACATCCCGCAATTTAGCACGCGAAAAACTACAGCGATGCACTCATCACGTATCCTTACAAAATCCAAGAACAGAGAGCCGGCTCCCCAATAGCGGAACATTTAACCACGCGCAGCGTGCGGGTTTGCGGGATGCTGATCTCGCCCTTAAGCTAAACACCAGTTCAAATACTAGTCAGCCTACAATCTTGAACCACCATACACATTCCTTCAGTTACTGCATAGAAAGCCAATGTGATAGGCAAACAGACCAGCATATGATAAAAGCTTAAGCAATTCCCTTACTAGACAACCCTTATGAATAGTAGCCGTAATTATTATTATTTTTAAACGTGAGCACACCCACAATCAAAAGACAAACAACGCCAGTCATAAGGACAGTAGCACATATGCAAGTAGCAATGGTAACTTCTGCTTAGATTGGCTACAAATCAGTGCGTGATTTAACACACCAGAGAACAGTCTTTACAACATAACCATCAATACAATAGCAAATTACTCGCACGTGTACTCCCCCACGATTTAGATTCGCAAAGCCATAGACAAAACGTGGAGAACGTATCACTTAGACCAACATAATAGTGCTCCCTCAGTTACCCCAAATAACTGACTCCCTTAGTTGCACAGCAAAGAACCAGACCTATTGAGACCACCACAGTTTTCGCCTCTAAATTGTCACAGTACAAGTGAGACTCAATCACAAATGTAATTTTACATCAGTTCCCGTATAGTCAATACAAGCGCCTGATTTTCACCCGTTTATAACGGCAGGCAGCAACGTCGTACGGAAAAGTGCGTAGACACAAGCTCTTACCAATTCTCTTCTCCGAAAGCTGCCACCGCTACTCTCGGGAACCACTAGGACATCCAATGCAAAATCGTTACTCCTTCACACAAATTACAGGACGCCCGCTTCCCGCTGCTTGCTACAGCGCCTTCCGTTCAGAGCCAACTTGTATCTCTCCATGCGATAGGTCCGGTCCCACACTCGCTGCGTCAACCCGACAACCGTCTTCCACCACGTCCCGGAACACACCCCCCACAGGACGTCGCCTCGTTACTCCTCGCGTAGGCCCCAGAGGGCGCTGCTTACCGCACTGACCGTGGCAGGAAAGATAAACCACCAGAGTGGCACTATCGATATGAGCCACCACTGTTCACATATATAGAGGGTTATTCATAAATAGCTCCACAGTTTCAGAAGGTTACTGCACAAAAACCACGAGATGTGCAAAAAATGACACACATCAGTGGATAGAGAGAGTATCTCTCCTAGGTTCTATTCACAAAACTCATCACGGGGTAGGTACGAAGTGCGCCATTCGGTAGCATGCGTGTCAGAACAATGCATATAATGGAGCGATGCATGCGTTTATGTCCTTGAATTTGTAAAACTGAGTTACTTCTGACGTTTGAACAACGATTTAAAATATTATCAGTTAAAAGCTTTAACGGACAAAACAAAACACATAGAGTTGCCAACTTCTACAACATCGCTATATGGGTTACCTACAGCAAACCTAAATTTTTACATGATTCCACTGTTATTTTATTAAGGGTGAGCAGGTGGGGGACATGCGCAATGTAGTAACCAGAACACTTGTGTTGATCAGTTTAGAGTAAAATTGTGTATTAAAAATTTTGAATATAAATGGTACAGTCTTGTTTAAAGATTCGAAATGTTAAAAATAGAACATTAACATATGTTATATCATCATGACGCTAATCTCTGTCAAAGTCTTACTTATCTAATCCATTTGCTTTAGTCAACAGTTTCTTGTCATTCTTAACAATTTCAGAAAATTTTTATCTCTTTTAATTATAAGTTAATTGGTGTTGACTTGAGCCACACATGGATTTTCCTCTCTCATCTTTCTAGATGAGCACAGAGAATTTTTACTTGCACAAAGGTTGAATTACACATTATTATCTAGAAGTTAATTGCATTCATAAAACAACCAAGCGATATCGAGTGTCAAGTGTTGACAATTGATATCTATTGCATACACATAATAGCTCTTAATTTCGAGCTGCTGTTATAATTGGCTTGTTTAAAACAGCATCGTTCATTTTGTCACGACCTTTCGAACTTTAGTGTATTGTTTCCTAATACATAGACCGTATTGTTTAAGTTACTTTGGCAACTGACGTGCTGCATCTTAAATAGAGCAAATCAAAGTTTTTCTGAAAATTGATTAGTAATTTGATGTTGGTACTGTCATTCTATCACCCATGTTATAAGACCAATTCATATTTCAATCTACTGATCAGTGACGTATGGGTCTAACACTGATTAATTTCAACAAATGAGTAACACGAATAAGGAAGTACATTACTGGGAAAACATGAAATATGCAATTTTACGTGACATGCAAGGTCCATTCAAGATGGGACATCTGAATAGTATTCTGGCGTTTGGCAACAGTAGTACTACAAAATGTTCTATGAGAATGGCTGATTATGTGGTGCAAAGAAAGCAGGCCAGCCAGGATGATCAGCAGAGAAGGTGGAGCAATGCAGGAATCATTCGTCAGGATCCTCAAGAAATCGACCAGGCGTGCGAGCAGAGAACTGCAGTTATTGAGAGATTTGTACCAAATGAATTAACAAACGACGGAGCTGATCCTCTTTGGTAGACAAAACGGGTCAGAACACTGTTGCAGAAACAACGAAACAAACATGCCAAACAGGCGCAAAATCCCCAAGATTGGCGATCTTTTACAGAAGCTCGAAATTCAGCGCGGACCTCAATGCGAGATGCTTATAACAGTTCCCACAACAAAAGTATGTCTCGAAACCTGACAGAAAATCCAAATAGATTCTGCTCGTTATGTGAAGTATGTCAGCGGCAAGAAACAATCAATGCCTTCCAGCGCGATAGCAGTGGAGATACTATCGAAGACAGTGCTGAAAAAGCGCAGTTACTAAACACAGCCTTCCGAAATGTCTTCAGGAAAGAAGACTAAGTAAATGTTCCTGAATTCGAATCAAGAACAGCTGCCAACATGAGTAACGTAGAAGTAAATATCTTCGGAGTAGTGAAGCAACTTAAATCACTTGTTAAAAGCAAGTCTTCTGGTCCAGACTGCATACCAATTAGCTTCCTTTCAGAATATGCTGATGCATTAGCTCCATACTTAACAATCATATACAACCGTTCACTCGACGAAAGATCTGTACCCAAAGACTGGAAAGTTACACAGGTCACACCAATATTCAAGAAAGGCCCATATCGTTAACGTCGATATGCAGCAGGATTCAGGAACATATATTGTGTTCGAACATTAAGAATTACCGCGAAGAACACGGTCTATTGGCACACGCAGTCAACATGCGTTTAGAAAACATCGTTCTTGTGAAACACAACTAGCTCTTTATTCGCATGAAGTGTTGAGTGCTATTGACAAGGGATTTCAGATCGATTCCGTTTTTCTGGATTTCCATACGGCTATTGCCACTGTACCATACAAGCGGCTTGTAGTAAAACTGCGTGCTTATGGAATATCGTCTCAGTTATGTGACTAGATTTGTGACTTCCTGTGAGAAAGGTCACAGTTCGTAATAATTGACGGAAAGTCATCGAGTAAAAAAGAAATTTCTGGCGTTCCCCAAGGTAGTGTTATAGGCCCTTTGCTGTTCCTTATCTATAATAAACAACGATTTGGGAGACAATCTGAGCAGCCGCCTTAGGTTGTTTACTGATGCGGTTGTCGTTTAATGGGCTAATAAAGTCATCAGAAGATCAAAACAAACTGCAAAACGATTTAGAAAAGATATCTGAATGGGGTGAAAATTTGCAGTTGGCCCTAAATAACGAAAAGTGTGAGGTCATCCACATGAGTCTAAAAGGAATTCGTTAAACTTCGATTACACGATAAATCAGTCAAATCTAAAGGTCATAAATTCAACTAAATACCTGGGAATTACAATTGCGTACAACTTAAATTGGAAGGAACACATAGAAAATGTTGTGGGGAAGGCTAACCAAAGACTGAGTTTTATTGGCAGGACACTCAGAAAATGTGACAGATCTACTAAGGAGACTGCCTACGTCTCTTGTCCGCCCTCTTTTAGAATACTGCTGCGTGGTGTGGGATCCTTACCAGATAGGACTGACAGAGTACATCGAGAAAGTTCGCGATGGGCAGCCGCCTTCGCTCCCACATTGCACACAAAATAGCGCAATTCAGCTAGGAGTTTACAGTTGGACTGCACGTACAATCAAATTTAGAATGTATGACCGGAAGATCACTCGACCGGAAGTGCCGCCATCGTAGATATTTAGAGTATAAAAGAATGCGTGACAGCCGCAACCGATCAGTCTTGTGTGGTAGTTGAAAGTGTCAACATGGATTCCTCTGAAATGCTTAACATGCCTCAGCTATTAGGGAGGAGACAACCGAGAAACGCTTTGGTTTATGGTTACCAATGGAGAACCTGGACAATCTTGTTTCTGACATTGGCAACATAAACCGAAAATGGTACGCTCCTTAAAATGTGATTACTCCTATTACAGAACAGTTTTGCGATAACATTATGGTGGTTAAAATCCGTGATCAAGGGGATTGTCAGGAGCAGTTAGAGAAGGGACGATCTGTAAGGTTAAAGAAGGAGGTGTGTGGCTCATTTAACTATTATCTACGTAGCAAATTCTCCAAGTTCGCCACTGCGAAGCTACCATTTCTTCTACATCGAAGCGACAGTATGACAACAAAAGGAATACTGGGTGAAGTCGGAGAGGAAGCACTGGAAACCATTTCGGAGAAATATAACAATCCTGTGGCTATACCGTATAAAGTGGAATTAGCCGACGTTAAATTGGATGATCTAATGGAGGAGTTGTCTAGAATATTGCGGCACCTACTTGTAGACAACTATTACCTTTCGGATTTAGACATGACGCAACACTTTGCCGGAATTTTTAATAAAATGGAGATGTGCGACTACCTAATATCAATCCACGACTTCTGCATGGAAGGAGACTATCAGGGAAGGAGCAATGTGATTGTTTGACAACAATAAAACAGGTGGAATAGACTTGTTTAACGTGGATGAGCTCCACTTGTAGAGTAAAGGGATATAACAGATGTATATGTCAAATCACAAGTCAAGGAGTAAACAAAGTTATCGGTAAGCATCTTACAGACTTTATAAAGTGTCCAGACACGCAACTACGGGAAACATTTACGCCTTCTATGGCTAAGGAGCATGGCATTACCAGGCTGGAGGCTACTATATAAAACTACAGAATGGATCGTGTGATCGACCCGGTGCAAAGCTGTTTAAGTGTATTAGACACCAACCAGCAATATTTATAATGTTCTCCAGTTTACTCTGTGCCAATTGCGTCCATGCGGTGCCATCTAACTAATAATTTACAGAACAGTTGATGAGTGTTGTTTAACAACGTTCTGCAATTTGCCTACTGGGGTGATAAGAACACCCGAAAATTGGTGTGCAAGTAAGTCTGCCGGACTCTCAAGATCGAGAAAAGCTTATAAGTAAAGCTCTGTCTGCATACAGTTTTAATTACCTACCTGTAAACTACGTGGAGATTCTTAACTCTTGACTCCAACAGAGACAATATAAGTAATACACAAAACTGTTATGTTAAAGCAGGAGAAACTTATTTTTCTCAGTCTAGAACACTGTTCTCCACAATACCGTCCGACATAGATACTGCCTAATTGGGACTGGTTCCTACAAATAATGTTATACGCCAAGTCTTAAGAAAAGGGACCTATATATCAAACAGACTTAAACCATTCCCCATTAAAGAAATTACTCCTCTAGATAGAGTTAACGTATAAGGTGTACGGAAAAGAAAACAGGAAATGGAGAACCTCGAAGTAAAGATAAGGAAATTGGAGTATTTGGAGAGGACAACTGCCATAAAGGAAGAATATAAGTTGCAATTGGAAAAGGAAGATGCTACTGCGGATGTGCAGGCCAGGTTGGCATACGGATTTAAACACACTGTATGGAAAAATCTGACTACGAAGGGGGAATACAAAATATTGGCATTTACAGTAAACAGCAATGGAAACTGGTCAAGTGGTGGTACTGGCCGAAATCAATAGAAGCAATAATATTTACTATATTAAGGGATACACGAAAAATGCGGTTATTAATCTCTACTCCCATCTGGATCGGTTTAAAAGGATGGTTATATGTGGCGAACTGGATGTTGTCCACCTAGCACCAGAACAGCTATTTGCCATGTTTAAAACTGGTGGAATAACTGCATTTAATGGACACTCGTTTGCAAAAGTTGTAAGCTTAAAGTTCTATGCAGAAATCCCGCAATAATGTGGAGCAGAAGAGTTGCCGACATACACACAGCAAAACGTGGAACGCTTTCACAATAGCGTCATGAAGGAGATGGAGAAAAAATTAAAATCTCTCGCCTAGAAGAGCTGCAGGAAGGTACTGAGCTAATAGTTAAAGCCATAAAACTAGTATCTTACAAGAAGAAATTTAGATATGTATTAGAATTGAAATTTCTGGTTGGAGAAAAAATAAATGATTCAGATGTCGATTTAAGTTATAAGTTAAAAATTAAATTGGACATTATTAAAACTACACCTAACAAAAATAAGAAATGAGTTGTTTTCTGTGCGTAAATGTATATGCAAAAGTTAATAAATGTTTTGTACGAGAATATTAACCTGTCTTTTTCGTTACCTAACAAGAATCCTAAGACATTTCCTACATACATCGATCTAGTGCCTTTATTTCGGTTTGTGTATGGCAACAGTTTGCCACACCTGTGATGAGTAAAAAACTGGGAGAGGTGCTCTATTCACAGACATGTGTCTACTTGCTGCATGTCTCACTGTGTTTATGCAGTCATCTTCTGAGACCCAGGAGGAACTTCGGAACAATTTTGTATTTGAAATCCCCAAATTCTTACCCGAGCTGTATTTTTTAAACTTGTACATGAAATCCCCAAATTCTTACCCGAGCTGTATTTTTTAAACTTTATTATTCGGTGTATAATTTACAGCCAACTGATAACAACCACGTAAATAATACACCAATAACTTTATCTCTAATGAAATTTTTCAAAATCAACGATTCACTAAAACCTGTGTACTTCAAAATTCAACTCCGCTAATAATTCTGTCTTAGGATTGAGGTACTTTCTCTCAAAACTCTCAGTATTCTGTTTCAGAAGCTATTTGTAATCAAAATTGTTATCGTCATAAGTATTCCAGAATGTTTTGAGTCTTACAATGAAGGTCTAGTCCTTTCAACAATCCATTGTCGTAACATTGTACCCGTATTTCTTTATTCCAAACGTGTATGATCTTATTAGAATAATATGTTAATTGATGAAAAATTTCAATCAGAAAATTTGAGTTCCCACAAAATTCTTGACAGGCTTTTCTAAGTCTTAGAAATGCTAACACATGCCCAAATTTCAAATTACATACAATAGAAGCTATCTTTTGGGGGTTATGTAACTTCACTGTCTAAAGTGCATATGTATTCCGTAGATCTTCTGTCTTTTATGTTGCTATCAAAAATATGACACCTGTGTAATTTAAGGTTTTATACTGTTGCCCTATGTCAGTTGGTATCAGCTTTCAACGTGCAAAGTTCCATGTCAGTGAGCGTTACGTTTAAAATCAGTCCTGGTAGCATTTTCGTAAAGTAGTATTTATACACTTGCCAACAGCCTTGCCGCAGTTCCCGTCATACCGCTAAAGTACAGCGCTGCCAGTCTTGGCTAGCACTTTGATGGGTGAGCATCTGGGTCTGCTGAGGGCGGCTGGCTAGTGGGGTGCACTCAGCCCTTGTGAGGCCTAGAGAGGAGCTACTACACTGAGAAGTTGCCGGGCGGTCACGGAAACTAACAACGGCCAGGAGAACGGTGTGCTGACCAGGTGCCCATCATCTGAGGATGGCATGGTGTTCGGTCGGCGCCGTTGGGCCTTCCGAGGCCTGTTCAGATGAAGTGTTCAAGTTTTAATATTTATATAGTCAGTCACTGGTGAACTGTAATTATATGCAGTCATTAGGTTACTAAGTTATACAGTCACTTTCGTAAATTTCCATCTGAGCATTTACTAAGTATGGGCCGGCCGGAGTGGCCGAGCGGTTCTAGGCGCTACAGTCTGCAACCGCGCGAACGCTACGGCCGCAGGTTCGAAACCTGCCTCGGGCATGGAGGTGTATGATGTCCTTAGGTTAGTTAGTTTAATTAGTTCTAAGTTCTAGGCGAGTGACGACCTCAGAAGTTAAGTCGCATAGTGCTCAGAGCCAGCCACGCCAAATTATTATTCCAACCTGTCAAAGTTCGCAAGATCTCTTGATTCCCATTGGAATTTACTGATCTGTCGTGATACCAGTATAAAGATTACTACATGGGGTGAACATTAATAAATTTGACACACCGTAGGGAAGGTTTTCTTAATGGGAATAGAGGAAAGATGGCACTATGAACATGTGTCCGGAACTGCTTCGTTGTCATGGTCGATGGCGCTGACAAATGAAAGTTGCCCTGACCATGGACCGTGTGTTCCCTGTGTGCAGGCTGTGTAATTGATGCAGCGTACTGTGAGCAGCAGAATGCCTGTAATGGCTCTGAGCACTATGGGACTTAACTGCTGAGATCATCATTCCCCTAGAACTTAGAACTACTTAAACCTAACTAACCTGAGGACATCACACACATCCATGCCCGAGGCAGGATTCGAACCTGCGACCGTAGCGGTCGCGCAGTTCCAGACTGAAGCGCCTAGAAACGCTCGGTCGCAGCAGAATGGTCGGTATTCATGCCGGGAACAAACCGAGATTGTGTTTGCGTACTGACAAACAGATATAAACGGCCGAGAGGCAGCATGGCTAAACCAAAAGAAGCACCCTCACAGACTCTTACATCACATAACATTTCAAGCCCTTTTTGGGCGTTTGTGTAGGCATGGCTTCTTTCAGAAAAACGAACGTGTAGGGAAGTGGATGACTCTGTGTACACCAGATTTGAAGGACTGGTTTCTAAGGGACGATTTGTTGCCGTTGCACACACACACACACACACACACACCATTTCCAGACTCAAGTTCGTAGGACCTTTTCTCCTCCAGTGATCCGTCCCTGTACTTTGTTGGTTTTATTAATGTTCACCCTGTTTAACAGCTTATCATCAACGATACAGACGGTGAAAATTCACCGAAGACCTCAAGAAACTGGTACACCAGCCTAATATTGTGTACGGCCCCATCGAGCATGCAGAGTGCCGCAGCACGACATGGCATGGACTCGACTAATGTCTCAAATAGAGCTGGAAAGAATTGACACCATCAATCGTGCAAGGCTGTCCACAAATCCGTAAGAGTCCGAGACAGTGGAGATCTCTTTTGTTGCGCGCTGCAAGACATCCCAGAAATCCTCCATAATGTTCATGTCTGGGGAGTCTGGTAGCCAGCGGAAGTGTTTAAACTCAGAAGAGTATTCATGGAGCCACTCTGTAGCCGTTCTGGACATGTGGTGTGTCGCATTGTCCTGCAGGAATTGCCCCAGTCTGTTGGAATGCACAATGGACATGAACAGATGCAGGTGATCAGACTGGGTGCTTACATACGTATCATCTATCAGAGTAGAATCTAGAAGTATCAGGGGTCCCATATCACTCCTACTGCACATGCCCCACACCATTACAGAGCCTCCATCAGCTTGAACAGCTCCATGCTCACATGGATTCATGAGGTTTTAACCATACCTGTACACGTCCATCTCGTCGATACCGTTTGGAACAAGACTCGTCCGACCAGGCAACATATTTCCATGTTTGTGTTGACGAGCCCAGGCAATGCATAAAGCTTCGTGTCGTGCAGTCATCAAGTGTACAAGAGTGGGCCTTCAGACTTGAAAGCCCATATCGATTATGTTTCGTTGAATGGTTCGTACGCTGACACTTGTTGATGGCCTGGCATTTAAATCTGCGACAATTTGCGAAAGGGGTGAACTTCTGTCACGTTAAACGATTCTCTTCAGTCGTTGTTGGTCCCATTCTTGCAGTATCTCTTTCCGGCCGCAGCTATGTCTTAGATTTGGTGTTTTATCAGATTCCTGATATTCACAGTACACTCGTGAAATGGTCACATGGGAACATCCCCACTTCATCGCTGCCTCGGAGATGCTGTGTCCCATCGCTCGTGCGCTGACTGTAACGCCAAGTTCAAGCTCACTTAAATCTTCATAAACCACCACTTAGCAGCAGTAACCTATGTAACAATTGCGCCAGACATTTGTCGTCTTATATAGGCGTTGCCGACCGCAGCGTCGTACTCTGCCTGTTTACAAACATCTGTATGTCAATACACATGCCTGTACCAGTTTCTTTGGCGCCCCAGTGTAACTAAGAAGGAAAAGAAAACGTATTTCATTGGTTTTGACTGAAGTTATCTAAAGTTGTTTCAAAATTCCTAGCAATGGACAACAGAAGACTAAGATTTTGGACTGACGCGTTCAGAACAGTCAATAATATTACAACAGCACCATTTCCTGAGTTGTTGTTGTTGTGGTCTTCAGTCCTGAAACTGGTTTGATGCAGCTCTCCATGCTACTCTATCTTGTGCAAGCATCTTCATCTCCCAGTACCTACTGCAACCTACATCCTTTTGAACTGCGTAGTGTATTCATCTCTTGGTCTCCCTCTACGATTTTTACCCTCCACGCTGCCCTCCAATACTAAATTGGTGATCCCTTGATGCCTCAGAACATGTCCTACCAACCGATCCTCCTTCTAGTCAAGTTGTGCCACAGACTCCTCTTCTCCCCAATTCTATTCAATACCTCCTCATTAGTTATGTGATCTACCCATCTAATCTTCAGCATTCTACTGTAGCACCACATTTCGAAAGCTTCTATTCTCTTCTTGTCCAAACTATTTATCGTATATGATTCACTTCCATACACGGCTACACTCCATACAAATACTTTCAGAAACGACTTCCTGACACTTAAATCCGTACTCGATGTTAACAAATTTATTTATTCAGAAACACATTCCTTGCCATTGCCAGTCTACATTTTATATCCTCCCTACTTCGACCATCATCAGTTATTTTGCTCCCCAAATAGCAAAACTCCTTTACTACTTTAAGCGTCTCATTTCCTAATCTAATTCCCTCAGCATCACCCGACTTAATTCGACTACATTCCATTATCCTCGTTTTGCTTTTGTTGATGTTCATCTTATATCCTCCTTTCAAGACACTATCCATTCCGTTCAACTGCTCTCCCAACTCCTTTGCCGTCTCTGACAGAGTTACAATGTCATCGGCGAACCTCAAAGTTTTTATTTCTTCTCCATGGATTTTAATACCTACACCGAATTTTTCTTTTGTTTCCTTCACTGCTTGCTCGATATACAGATTGAATAACATCGGGGAAAGGCTACAACCCTGTCTCACTCCCTTCCCAACCACTGCTTCCCTTTCATGCCCCTCGACTCTTATAACTGCCATCTGGTTTCTGTACAAATTGTAAATAGCCTTTCGTTCCCTGTATTTTACCCCTGCCACCTTCAGAATTTGAAAGAGTATTCCAGTCAACATTGTGAAAAGCTTTCTCTAAGTCTACAAATGCTAGAAACGTAAGTTTGTCTTTGCTTAATCTTTCTTCTAAGATAATTCATAGGGTCAGTATTGCCTTACGTGTTCCAATATTTCTACCGAATCCAAATTGATCTTCCCCGAGGTCGGCTTCTACTAGTTTTTCCATTCGTCTGTAAAGAATTCGGGTTGGTATTTTGCAGCTGTGGCTTATTAAACTGATAGTTCGGTAATTTTCAGATCTGTCAACACCTGCTTTCTTTGGGATTGGAATTATTATATTCTTCTTGAAGTCTGAGGGTATTTCGCCTGTCTCATACATCTTGCTCACCAGATGGTAGAGTTTTGTCAGGACTGGCTCTCCTAAGGCCGTCAGCAGTTCCAATGGAATGTTGTCTACTCCCGGGGCCTTGTTTCGATTGTGTCTTAACGCCGCATTTAACCTGCGGGATCACTGTGCGCCCCGCTGCTCACTGAGGTTAGCGACAGGTGTTTCGAGTGTCGACCATCGCCAGCCGACATTGAAATCTGAGCTGTGATTGCCCCCTTCAAGGTCACTCTAGCCACGTCAGTTTTGATTGGACTAGTTCTCGCCACCCGGTTTCTCTTACACCAAATGCAGGCTGATTTTTTCCACCGTGTACAAATTCTAGGGGTTGATAGAAGAAGGAAACAGAAGAAAAAAGGTCTAATAAACTCGTGTCCAGAAATGCATGATTTCCATGCCAGAAACCAATTATTCAATTGTACGGTAGCAGTATTTTGCATCTTACTGTAACGTAATAATTGTTGTAAAGACGAGTTAGATATTATTTATTATGTTATTTATCAGGCAATCAGCCTATTGAAATTAATATAGGGGGTATCAGACGGCATAAGACGCGTATTAACTTTAAGAAATTCGCATGTTGCATGAAGTCGGGGTTCAGGTGATATTTTCACGGAGTTTGGCTGGAGCGGACGAGCGGCACTGTTCAAAGGTAGGGCAGAAGGGTGCGGAAGTTTACAACCGACCATTACGAGTCGGCATGCGAAAGTGTCCCACTGGGGGAGACGCGCCGCCGGAGCAGGTAGGCACCCATTGCGCGGGGCCTTTGAGAGACTGCGCCTCGTTGGCGCTGGACGTTACACCGACGCCACTATGTCGAGATGAGCAGGCGCGTAAGGGAGTCTCCCCACGAATCTTAACGTTTTCTGGGGCTTTCTAAGAAGCGCTGTTAAGCTAATTCAATGACCTGTTCCCGCGTGAGGGCGAACAGAGAGACACGATTGGTGGGTTAAAAAAAAAATGATTCAAATGGCTCTGAGCACTATGGGACTTAACTTCTGAGGTCATCAGTCCCCTAGAACTTAGAACTACTTAAACCTCACTAACCCAAGGACATCACACACATCCATGCCCGAGGCAGGATTCGAACCTGCGACCGTAGTGGTCGCGCGGTTACAGACTGTAGCGCCTAGAACCGCTCGGCCACTCCGGCCGGCGGTGGGTTCAATTTTGAACGGAGTTTCAGTTTGCTCCAGAACATTCTAGGCGCAGTAAGGCGCAGAACGTTTTAATTGGCTGGAAGAAGTCAGGAAATAATAGTGGGAGCGAACGGTGCTGGTCTAGAGCCACGGGACTGGCCAGCTCGAAAATAGCGTGGGGATGCTGGTTTTTGCAGAGGGAAGCTTTTGGAGCTGTTATCGAGGAGAAGCATCTTAGCTCCTGTAGCGAGCGGACGTCGTGCTTTCGGCTCTGCTGTAGGAGAGTAAATTCTTTTCAGGAGTGCTGTGCAGAACTTTGAATAAGTCTGCCAGCTGCAACTGAAACGTATTCAGTTAGGGGTACTGTCATGTTTTAATGTTAGAGACAGGCTCATTCCGCTAATTACGGTTGGAAATACTGTCTCACAGGAAGCATACAGGAACAGAGCAATTTCCTTGAACCACACTTTATTAAAGACGTTACTGGATTCCACCTTTGGGCTGGTGAGTCCCGTCTTAACGAGTGCGAGACGATTGGAAAGAAAGCAGAAATAGCTTTTGAATAGGAGTTTACAAACAGGAAGTCTGTTCGCGAAAATAAATTCATTTTTGTTGCAATTGAGGTTCCACGATGACGCAGACGCCATCGGCAGCTTGCTGACTTTTCCACGATGCTGCATTTGGTAACGTGATGCTCAGTTTCGGCATTTAATCCGATATTACGCACGCCTGTGATTACCAGAGCTCAGTTTTCCAGCCACGCTCTTATTGAGAATTTGTTAATTGCAGTAGGTTTGTCTGACGTATTTTATGCCGTCTGACAAGGGAAGAGAGTAGAAAATAACAAGTACAGATGCGTTATCCGACATTAAGAGTTAGTTTTGGAGTTTAAGGGCCATTTCCATTACTAGCTTAATTTTATCACTTATAAATGTATGTCATTGTTCAGTTTGATGTTAGGAAGATTGGTGTTCAATAAATGTGTTCAATGCTATCCTTGTTTGTTTAGTAGTGATCAGTGCCCTGAACACTATTTAGTTATTAAATATTAATCAAAATTAGTGAAGGGGCAGTTTTAATTAACAGGTTGGGTCTCATAACAGGCCTTCAGCCAGAGCCAACGACGTGATCCAGTAGGCAAAGTGAACAAGTAAAAGCATTCTTGTTAAAAACCCCCGACATTTGGCTGACCCGCCTAGGGTCCCTAATCATCATTATATTGAAAGAAACCGCTTCCACAATCATAATTTGTTACAGAGACTGTGGTGTAATACATCCTGTACCATGCTGCCACAGTTAAAGTATGTGTGGTTTCCTCCTAGAGGGTGGTACTGTTCCTCGTATGTCATGCTCTAGTGCCATAGTAATTGGTAATGATGTGTCCGATTGATTTCTCTTGCTACCTCAATTTTTAGTGGATGTGATACAGCGTTGAACACAATGGATCAGTATTCGAATTGAGAGCTTGCCGACATGGTGTTTACTGGAGGAAAGGCAAATGGCAATGGGTGACGGGCAACAAAGTTGTATCAGGAGACCTATCCCCGCCGACAACAGCCACAGTATTTAATGTTTACAACATCCTCCAGACTTGGAGGAAAATACAATTAACGGTGTGGAAGGCGAAAGCCGTATCAGTTAACAGGCAGCTGGTCAACCAGTACAGGGTAAGCCAGACGTCCGTGTGCAACAGTCTCCACGACAGTTGCTGCTACACTTATCACTTACAGCGTCAGCAGGGCTTACTAGCGACAGACTTTACACATCGAGGGCTGTTTTGACACTGGTTTCTTCATTAAGCAACCACGAGTCCAGGATTTGTGTCGTCCTTCCTATTCACAGATGAGGTCACCTTTAAGCAGACTGATATCTTCAACTTTCGTAGCAGTCATCCGTGGGATAATATGCAGAGTGCCAATGGTATGGTGACAGCGAAACATCAGCATCGGCGGGCCAGAATGTGTGGGTTGGATAATTGGCGACCGTATTTTGGGACCACTCTTCCTTCAAAGTCGCTGGAACTATCGGCGTTTCTTGGGGTTGACTTTGCTTCCCCTGCTGGAAGAAGTGCCATTGATGATTCGCACGGCTGTGTGGCTGCTACACGATGGTGCTCCAACCCACTTCGCCGTTAACGTCCGGACCCGTCTCATTCGTGTCTTTCCTGGTCGATGGATCGGACGAGGGGGTCCAACTGCATGGCCTCGTCATTGTATGGATCCCAACCAGTAAGATTTCTGGTCATGGGGCCATCTCAGAAATATCGTGTATGCAGAGCCCATTCTAGATGTGGAGACAGTGGAGCAGCGTATTCATTCTGCCTTTGACACTGCTCGGATGCAGCCTGGTCGATGTGAATGTATGAGACACAACATGCTATGGCGCAAAGTAGCATACATTGAGGCACATGGAAACCATTTTCAGCACACTGTAACTGTGGCTACATGCTACAGCGCTAATTAGACTGCAGTCTCTGTGACAAACTATGATTGAGTATGTTGTGGATTGGCAAGACAGCCAACCCACTATGAGAGGAAGCCGAAAGGCACGCGTTTTAGCTCACGCAGGCTGGCGTGAGGTCTGGAACAGGTCAAGGAAATGGGACTAACAAAAACCGTACGTAGCTGCTGGAATACTTAACTTTAATCCATAATTGGTGAACATCGCTCTTGACGGTACATGTTTTACAGCATCAATAGCAACTGGTAAAGGCGGCTTGCTAGGTCGTAGCAAATGACGTAGCTGAAGGCTATGCTAACTGTCGTCTCGGCAAATGAGAGCGTATTTTGTCAGTGAACCATCGCTAGCAAAGTCGGCTGTACAACTGGGGCGAGT